>NC_055965.1:5251169-5418669 GCF_018492685.1 Alosa sapidissima
ACAGGACCAGCCTCGACTCCTCTGCAACTTTTTAAGCACTTGTATATCTAATTACAAAAAAGAAAAAAAGTCTCTTCTCTTCCCAAAAACCCTAGAAAGCTGAAAGGGTTTTTACAGCCCTTTGCTGTCGATGGTTTTTCCCTTGGCTAGCTATTTGTGCATCATTTACATGTCACTTTAGAGAAAGGCATCTGTAAATGACTACCGTACATGTAGAAAGACACTTTTTTAAGCCTAGTGCTTGTAAAAATCTTGAGAAAATCTCGTCAGTCCAACATGACTGAGAGAGTGCAAGAGCGTGACTGTGGTAGGCAGTGGATTTACTGATGATTCACACGGCTTTCATAACTTTATGAGATACGCATGCAAGCATGACACAAAGTGCCTGGCATGCACAGGGTTAGGAAAGTAACTACATAGTTTTGTCATTGTCATGGACTTTTCATCAAGCACATTCATGCTCACACACACACTCACATACAGACACACAAACATTTTGTATTTGCACACAATCACACACATATACATTACAGACAGACAGACAGACACACAGACAGACAGACAGACAGACAGACAGACAGACAGACAGACACACACACACGTGCACAATATAATTCCTTTTGCCCTACTTCTTGAGCTGTCAGTGTTGTCAGGTATCATATACATCCATGACCCTAAAGCCACAGCAGGCGAACCTCGGCTGATGTAGGCCAGCGATTAAGAAATGATTACGAGACAGATTATGAAGCTTACCAGCCCATTATGAAGGGATGTGCCACTACTCACAGCCCTACCTTCCACAGCATGACTGACACACATGCTAAATATACATTAAATATGTTTGTGCACAAGTGTGTGTGTGTGTGTGTGTGTGTGTGTGTGTGTGTGTGTGTGTGTGTGTGTGTGTGTGTGTGTGTACTGTATATATTTGTGATTGTGTGCAAATAGAAAATAAAATAAGGACAGAAGAAAGAAATAAGAGAAAGGAAAGAACGCATCTGTGTATGCTTGCATGGATTTGTGTGTGTGTGTGTGTATTAGAGAGAGAGAGAGAGATAATTTGTGTGTCATATATCTATCAAAGACAAGCCTCTCCAGGGAGCCAGCATGTGTGACTGTGTGAGCTGCAACTCTTTGGCGTCACACAGTCATGATACAGCCAACTGGATCATCCCCGCTGCAAGCCGCAATAAACACCGCGACTTGTGCCGCGTCACAGAGCAGATCGAGCCTTCTACTCCCTGGTCTTACCTATGGGTAAACCCTGCGCGCATATCCCGGCATATAATCCGGGATAAGTCTTTTGCTGGCC
This sequence comes from Alosa sapidissima, assembly GCF_018492685.1. Taxonomy (NCBI): domain Eukaryota; kingdom Metazoa; phylum Chordata; class Actinopteri; order Clupeiformes; family Clupeidae; genus Alosa; species Alosa sapidissima. Next base: position 5,252,482 of record NC_055965.1, read on the forward strand.
TCTGCCCAAAACATTCATGCAAACAAAACGAAACACAATGGCTCCTGGGTCGTGGCCAAGTGTAGGCTTACCGCAGGGTTTTAGTTGAAATTCACTCGCTTTGTGTTTTTGTAAGAAAGGGAATAATTAATGTTGAGGAAGTGGGGCTGAGCATGTGGATAAATACTCTCTCTCTCTCTCTCTCTCTCTTTCTCTCTCTCTCTCAATAATAACTGAGGGCATCCCTCATTCTTGTGGCTCTCATGGGACAGAATTCTTTCCATGTATTCCTCCATCTCCACTATTCTCCTTTTCTGTCTTGATCTCTCTATCTCTCCATCATTTCTCCATTACTCCACTGATTCACTGACTGGGCATGTTAAATGTGCTGCTGGACTCCACCTTTCCTGCCCCCTGTCTCCTAGGGGAGTGCTAAGAGATGGGACTCAGTTGAGGGGACAAGAAGGACCCCCCCCCCCTCCCCTTCCCCTTCCCACTAACACTGGCTTTTGTCAGCCACTGGAACCACTGTGCTGTTTATACACATCTCTTTTGGTCTGTCTATCTCACTCACTCGCTCTCTCTTTCTATTTCTGTCCATCCTTCATTTCCTCCACTCTAATATATACAAGCGTGGATACTGAGAAGACTGAGATGTACACAAGTATATACACAAGTGCATCAACACAAACACACACACTAACATTTGTAAGATCTCCCTCTCTCACACTCGGTAACACAAACAAACAAACAGAAATACACACACACTATACACACAGAAAGAGAGAGAGAGAGTGTGTCTGTAAACAAGAACACAAACACAGTGTGATTGAAAGGGGATGGAGGGAGGAGAGGGTTCACAAGCCCCTGGTCTGGTTTTGTCTAGACTGCGCAAATCATTTGGGAATTTCCCCCCTGAAAAATCTATTTTCCCCCCAACAATGACAGCCGCCGCCAACCCCTGCTCCGGTCCCAGCGGGAACGCCGTCTTGGTCACGGAGAGAAAGAGAGCATGAGAGAGAGAGGTGAATAGAGCAAAGGAGAGGAGAAGAGAAGAGGAGGAAAAAAGGAGGGAGGGGAGGGGAACGGGGAGGGTTAGGGGGGTCCCAGATCGTTGCCCCCGGAATGAGTTGGGCGCCAGGCCCGTCGAAGTTCAAAGGTGACCAAGTCTCTGAATCAGGCTGGCCTCTGCAGGAGTCCCCTGCAACAAGCATGGCTACCCAGGATGAATGGGCAGGTCCACCTTCTTCACGCTACGCCACAATGTCCTCTCACCACCAGGCACACATCTGCACACTTCTGCAGAGGCACACACAACACATGAAGATTCTGCGCACACACACACACGCACACGCACACACACACACCAAAACACACACACACACACACACCAAAACACACACACACACACACACACCTGGCATCTGACATCTCTTTGGCCTGATGGTCATGCAGAGTCACACAGGGAATGTGAAATGCTATTTCTGTTCTGTTATTGCACTTGTACCTGATTCGCCCCAATTAGACTGGACCGGCTGGGCTGGACGCTTGTGGTGTTTTGTAAAAGGTGCCTTGTGTAATGTCGCACTGGCACTGCTAACGTCACCAGGCGGTGCAGGCAGCACGGCGGATGGGGCACTCCAGAGAGGGACTAGACAGTGGCCTTATCTGATCTGGGCTCCGTCCTGACCTGTCCTGCGCCTTTCTCTGCCTCGCCATTCACCTGCTGCTCGATTAGCCACCGCGTTTGTCTCGCTTGTCTCTACTGTATATGGAACACTGGCTCGGCCTTTTAGGGGTCATCAGAACTCCTGTGTCTTGTAATGACACATAAAAAAGAAACATTAATGGAGTAAATATAGAATAAATATTTGTTGCACCCGAGATAAGTGAGGGGTCAGTATAATGTATACCTGAGGTAAATCTCTGTCCTCTTTGCCTTGCAGTCTTTTCTTTTGGTGAGTGACCAGGGTGGGTGACAAAGTGTGTGTGTGTGTGTGACACTGAGAGTCTGTGTGTGTTCCCCATCTTTGGCAAGCGGTCTCTTTCTCCTGGTTTTCCCACAGATTTGGAGGATGTGGCTTTGTGCTCCTTATTTAGGGTCCTCACTGAATGAGTCACTTCAGTTTGGCCCAGTCACACGTCCCTGGGGACTCCAAATCCCACAATCCCCCTCTCTATGCGCCTCAACTTTGTGCACAGACACAGACACACACGCTGTGCTAATCTAAGAGCTAACCTAATTTAAGGCTCGCTTGAGCCCATTGTGTCCGGTGAAGACATCAGAACAAAGTCCCTTTCTTTGACTTTGAGGATTTCTCACCAGGCTGGCGGGATGTATGGATGCTGGGCGGTCCTCCCCTTCAAACAACCCACCAGATCCTGGAATGTGCTGCTGGTCCCCACCACACCAGATATCCATCAAGTCCCTAAAGCACAGGGCTAGAGGGGGAGATCTCAGCGTTAGTAATCAAGGACAGTCCTTTGAGTGTGAGCTGAATGCACCTACTATATAATCGTTCATTTAAAAAGGTATATTATGGGTCTAAAGTATAAATGGTTTACAAAATTTACTTTTTTGTGTACAGAATTCTACAAAATGCTGAGATGATCTCTGTATATTTTAGAACCTGCTGGTGGAATGGTATTCCCTTTGTGGGCATCTCCTGCTCTTAAATAGAGTGTATACTTGTGTATGTGTGTGTGTGTGTGTGTGTGTGTGGGGGGGGGGGGGGGGGGGGGGGGGTATTTATCTGTTTAGTGACCACTGCCTAGTGTCCACTGTGCACTGTACACAGATGAAATAATGCGGGTCTCAAATGAACGTCCTCTTCTCTCTTCAGTTTCCACCATCCCTGCCTTTAGATCCATTCTCTCCACCACCACCACCACCCCTCTCTATTCCTCTGTGTGTGTCTCTCTCTCTCTCTATTCCTCTGTGTGTCTCTCTCTCTCTCCTACCTTTCTTTTTCTCCATCTCTCCCTTTTCCATTTATCTACTTTGTTCCCCTTGGCTGCATTTTCCCAGGGAATGTGTTACAGCGGGGGCCCACAAAGATCACCGTCGCTCGGCTCACCAATTCACTCATAAGCGTCTGGAGAGATCTGTGGACCGATACTTGCCCTCGTTGGACATTAAAACCCACTCGGCCGTGGTCATCTCGTCAGACATTAGCCAACCCTCTCTCTCTCAAAAAACCCCTCTAATCATAAGATCTTCTCCTCAAGTGTAAGCCATTAATTGTCTGCATCGTATCCTTAAGTGGCCTTCCGTGAGAATTACAACACACTCGCATCCAGAACTCATTCACTGTGTTTGCCTCCCTGGTCTGGACAGTCGTCATAGACCTACTGTTGGGGAGAGTAGGCTTGAGTTTCCGTAAAGCTTCACAACAAGTCACAATGGTATTGGGGCAGAGCAATAGTGCACGAATGCAGAGTGTCACAGTCCTCATATCCTTATCATAAGCCTGGGGGAAGTGTTGTCATGGTAATTGTCTTGGGTGAGAAGCAATTAAGATCAGGAAGTTGCTGGAGAATTACTGTCAATAAAGAACTATCTGTCAGTGTCTGAGGTTATCTTAATTATGAGAGCAATAACACGATGAGGGTTTTGGGTTTGTGAGGGTATGTGCACCTGAGCCAAAATGCTTACCTGATTTTACATGATCATTTTGCCTCTGGTTAGGCTTATGTCATTGCAGTCAATAGTGTGTGTGCGCCAGCATACACACAGAAACACTGACACACACACGTGTGCATGCACAAACATCTGTCAGAGGCAGAATGTACAGAACAATCATTGTTTTTTTTTTCATTGACTGGCTGCAGGGTACAAGATTTTTCATCACACAAATTTATGGCACTGTCTGTCACACCCAAAACTTTTTTTCTTGCGTGTGTGTCTGTGTGTGTGTGTGTGTGAGAGAGAGAGAGAATGTTAAAAATCTAATGCAACTTATGGCATTAGATTACTTTATCATAAAGGCTGATATATCATCACTGCCATATTACAGAGGAAGAGGAGGTTGTTTTAAAAAACGAAATTGAACGAACTGTGAAATAAACATAATATTCATGATCTGGTGACAGATTTTCAGTTAATTATGATTAAAGGTAGCTAGATAGGTCAGTATTTTAAGGTTATCATCTCAAAAGATATATAAACACATTTCTTCCTACAGAAAGGTAGGCTACTACATTTCCTTGAAATGTACAATGGCACATTAAGAAGACTAGAGACTTGCCAACCCGTTTTTCCAGACAAGAAGTCCCAAGTGTGCCTGCAAAGTAAACCTCTCGACCTCTATTCAGTCCGGCCCAAATTTAGACCTGTGTGCGGCTTTGAAATGTCATTTATTTCAGGTAAGTACTCATGTGCAGTGCAAACTGTGAGCGCGCGCTGCGCACGTGAAGCGGGCGACATCTGGTCCACTCGGCTATGACTGCGCCGTGATTTGTTAGGAGATTATTGTGGGTGTGGGGACGCTCCCTGGAACGCAAGTCCGCCAAGTAAATTCAGTGACTCAAAGCACTCCGACTTCATTCATCAGAGAAGGTCCCACGACGGCGGAGTCGGAGCAACGGGACCTGCGCTTTCAATAGCCTGGATTAAGACACGTCAGATTTATTGAGCCTGGTCTTCATTCTCACAAGGGACACACCAAAACGGATTGTAATTTTACTCCATAAAAATGACTAATTATGTTGCTGATGCTGAATGGATCACCTGACTCTTCATTTTTGTTTGAATGGGAATCTGGCAAAATAACGTATCTGCGCTACCAAAGGATTCCACTTTGAAGATTTTGAACTTTAAAAAAATCGAGTTTGCCTTACAGCCATAAAATCTAATATACACCCTGAATAATTAAATTTTGCCTTATAAACGTGTATCGTTATAACAATGGTCTTTCCTTCGTGCTACCAAGGACTGAAATATGCCCACTCAATGTGTAGATATTGAGAATTATCAGTGCCTTACTTCTGTTGATTGTTATTAGTTGATTGTTATTTTTAAATAAGGAGGTCGAGAGTCGTTATAGTCGCTTAGCGCGAGGCATGGTACTGGATCCCACTCGTCTAGGAGCAGAGCCCCAGCTCCAACCGGATGATCGTTTTTTCTTCTGGGACAACTCGAGACGCAAACGGAGATGATGGCTGCACTTTATCGTTTACTTATCTGCTACGTGTGCCTGCTTCACACTATTGCCGAGGTAGGCTAATTAAAAACACCCCGATACCGCTGCACAGTCCACTCACCTGTTTCACAGTCGTTGAGTTTAGACAACAAGTGCTCGTTTGGAGCGCACTTAGCACTGTGACCGGCCATAATATCATTTAAGGTTTGTAAACTGACACATTAAGATATGAACTGCCCTCAATTCTTGATTGCACGCCACTGAGATAAGAGTTCATGCACACTTCACATTTCTATTTCATGTGACTTTGAATTGCTTTATTGGGTGAAAATAAAGTTGGAGCAGGAACCTGCTGCCTGTTTGCATTTGGCTCAGTTTTAAGACGCTGCAAGGCTAAATACTCTGCTGAAACGAGCGGCGTGCTCGTATTTGTAACAAGTGCACTAACGCATTTTGAGTAGCTACCCCAAAGCTCGACCCCACCTGATCATTGTGACTAATCCAGAAACATTCTGCCAACACTGCCCACCTTTTATGCTGGTCTTCAATAGTGGGATGATGAAGGATATGATTATACATTTTTGTCTTTTGTCTCTCTTTTGTGTCAAGGAGGTTCAAATCCCTCAAGAACTCATCGACAGACTCTCCAACAGTGAAATCCGCAGCATTAGTGACCTCCAGCGGCTGTTGGACATGGACTCCATAGGTATAGACCCCAGTTGCCTCCTCTCCTCGCAGTAATCTGTCTATGTATCCGGTATTTTTTAACTGTCTTGCAAGATGAACCTGTCATTGTCACTGTTTCAGACGATAGCACGTGAAAGTGTAAAATGACCACGACATAGGCCTAGGCTAAAGCAGGGCTTTATAGATTTAAAAAATAATTGATTATTCTATTATTGTTCATTAGACGTTTTAATGATTTTGGATCAAATCTACTACATTTGGAAAGGATATGCGTATTCTAATTGTTTTGCATGTTATGCATGCATGTTAACGAAGGCAGAGCGAAGTTGGAACCCTGTAACTAGCAGTCAGTCTTTCTGATGCCAAATTCCTTACCGTCTGTTACTAGGAGACGGGTTTCCCCATTACTCTGCATACTATGTGGCACGTACGCCTCCAACCCCAGTGAACTTGGTGATGAATGACACATTTAGCGGATTCTCCCAGAGACGCTCCCACACGGTTTTGTTATTTTTAGGAAAACAGCGCAATGGGACATGGAAAGATAAACTGCCCTGCTGCATGGGTTCCACTTTTAATGTGTTGTCCAATGCGTCCTGCCGGACGAGGGCATGTGAACACCACCCCAACAGTAACAATTGTAGCCTACATAACAGCTGTTGTGAGGAGGCAGTTTACAATCCCTCTCAACTTCATCGTCTAAACTTCAAGGAGACATTAATTAGAGAAATAGCGTAGTGTCCAACAATATAATTGAAATGCAAATGGAAGCGTCCCATGGCTGGCTTCTTTTTTTTGGGGGGGGGGCTAACTTCATTATGCTGTTGTCATCCTGGCTATTATTGCCTGAGAGGGAGCTGAAAGGCGGTTATGTTGTTAATGTATTATTCATGCCATTCCAGTATGTCAGCTGAAGAAGTGTGAGGTGTGTGCAGTTTTTCTGCAGAGGCACACACACAAACACCCAAATGTGCAAGTTTGTTGCATTCCACACCTGCATGCAAACATGCTCACACATGCAAAAACATGTGCATGTATGTAAAACATGTGCATGTATGTACATACATATGTATGCTCCTGCACATACACACACAAATGCACGCATATTCAGACAGGCACATCCGTACCACCCCATGCCACCAAACACACACACACACACACACAGACACACACACATACATGCAGCCAAACAAGTCCTTTAAAAGGGAGCCAAAGTTACCCTACCAAGCATGAGGACACGCTGCTTAAAGCTGAATAGAGAGCCACCACTCCTCAAACATCTCAGGGCCTGTTTCCGGAAGGTTCCATACAACGCCCCCACCCGCCCTGAGCGCCGGCTCTCATGACCCCTCTTACCCAGCCTCTATAAAGTGAACCAGACTGTGACATGTCACCCATGAGGTGCCCTGTGTTTTGTGTGGCGTCTGTGCACAAAGTAGCCAGGAGCAGGAAAAAAAGGGTCACATCCACTGGATGTAGAATCGTGTTATATACCTACTACACCGAACTAATGTGGGAGAAACTAAATTCAATCCACTACAACAAATGTAGTCAAAGGCTCAATAGGATGCAGCTAGTGCGAGAATAAAGTCAGAAGCCACAGCAATGGCTTCCATTAACAAACTGCCAAATCTACCTTTTTTAAAAAATAACTGAATTTGGTTGGAAGGTAAGGTGATGATAGACACCGACCTTAAGACAAATGTAATTTCCTAGATTCCTAGTGTCTCTGTCATCCATCTGCATGGCTTGAAAATCCTGCCCCTTAATTTTTTTATTATTTCTTTAAATGGTTGTTTGTGACCCCCCTAACCAAGTGAGGGACCAGTACATTTTGCTGAGTTCTTCCAAGAGTTAGTTTCATGTTTAAGAGTTAGTTAGTTAGTTTAAGAGTTTTGGTGACATGAAATGGTCCCATACTCTGTTCTACTGCAAGCTGTCAAGGTAGGGGTTCCAAACTCGTGGGAGAGCGAACGGGGGATGGGCGAGACAACACTTGCTTGGTGATGCTCCTGACAAATTGCATTGTCACGCACTCACTCAGCATCTGAAATGGTTTCCCTCCAGGCTGGAGCTCGTCTTTGTTACAGACGTAAGGGACTTACGAGACAAAATACCAACTGGCAGCTATGCACTGGACCAAATGGCAACTATCCACTGAGTATACTTGTGTGCCAGCCAACCAAACAAATGGGGCATTAGAAGAGAAAAGAACCTAAGGAAAGCAACTCTTTTTTTTGTGTAAATGCAGAGAATGAGGTGGTTCAGGAGACGAAGAAGAGATACCACAAGGACTCGCACCATGGTTACCATGGCAGTGACCTGAAGAGCTACCAGACGCTGTCTAGACGCAAGCGAAGTGTTGGTATGTAATATCCCCTGTAGAGATCCAAGACAAAACTTTTACTTCCTACATATTCTCTGTCAAAATAGGGTGCATATTGAAACAGCTTTCACTAGTTCTGCAGGCCAATGAGCAGCATGCAGCTGTAAAGTACATCATACTGCAGACTCAGCATACATTCTAATGGCAGTTGTCTCTTTCTTGACTGATTATTTTGTCACATACAGCTGATCCTCATCACTGACTGACTGTGAACGTAAAACTGGTCTCATGCAGTAGCTAGTACCTTAGTTGCACCAGTGGCATCTGAGGACACTGCAGTGTGGTATGCGTGTACGCTGAGGAAGATTCCATACGTGTTGCTGCCCATGCTGTGGCCTGTCGGAGCATGAGTGGTCTTACTTGGCTCATTAACACACAAGCCCCTCAACTAAGCTAGGCAGCAGTTGAGTTGAAGAGATCTGGTCCGGAATCGCCAGATGAGGACCAGATCTGAACCAGATCTCGGTTGCCATGGAGACTTGTGCACTGGTTTGTGTTGTGCTGGAATTCACATGATCAAGGATTTAATGATATTCAACTGAAAAGCTACAGGCTTTAGGGTTTAATGTTTGAAAAGCAACAAAACTTTACTTAATATGAATCTAGGTTTGTTGACTTGTAAACCCCTCTGAAAATAACATTGTGCTCCTATTTCTGATATTCTGATAAAGAAAAACACAGGTCTGCTTCTCTCAGCAGGTGTTGGTAGTAGTGAATGTATTTGTAGAGGGGCCATTGTGTGTTTCTCCAGCGCTGCAGTTGAGCATACAGGGCTTAAAGTGTTCAGGCACTGCATTGAAGATTTGAAAATAGTCAAAATGCCTATAGGACTATGACATCTTCATAAATGTTTGATAACTTCAGGCTCATAAATGTTATTTGCGTTAAGCCCTGAGTATATTAGGAGCAGAGACCAACGTTGAGGCTCCCAGCTTCCCTCCTCTTTACGCATCATGTGACATACACCTGGGCCAATAGCAACTGACTTGCTACTGAACGCATCATATCCTAGCATCATTGGCTGTTCTCCCTCGGTTGTGTAGTTTGGGCTGTAACCTGTCTGGCACCCAATGAATGTTGGGCCACGTTTGTATGGAGGAGCACTGGCACACGCAACACAACTCACTTATGTTTCAACAGATGCGGTACTGAGGATGGAGATAGTGAAATGGGGTCAGAGAATACAGCCTCCCTTTGCCATGGTGGCTTGAATGGGCTACAAATGTGTTGTGTTGTGCTAGAATAGAGGGACATGGAGTCCTGATAGACTAGGCCATGCAGCCTGGACAGGGCTGTGGAGAGGTCACACTGCTGGCTCTGATTACGTAGTCACTTACAGTAATGCTGATCCCCTCTGTTTGACTGACCAACCCCTCGACCCCTGCATTAGAAATGCACATGGACTCACAGGGCATTCCTTCTCTCAGTAGTCGTATGACAAATCCCTGGGTGTCTGTGAGGGTGAGAGTCTGAGTCATTCATATTGTGCAGTCAGTGGTCAGAGAAAGTTCTCTGTGTCCGAGCGGTCGCGCCTCGTTGTGTATTTATGGTTGTAAATGTGCCGCTGGCCTCGCCTCCGTTGGGTGCTCCACTCTGACGGAGCCGCGCTCCATTAGTAACATAATCTGTCAGACTGACATCAGCTTTAAGTGCCCCGGCACTCTCACACACTCTCACACACTCTCACACTCACACACACACACACACACACACACACACACACACACACACACACACACACACACACACACACACACACACACACACACACACACACACACTCTCTCTCTCTCTCTGTTTGTGTGGAGAGAGAAGGAGAGTCCAAGTGCCCAGTGTAGCAGTCACTCTCCTACAAAGGCAGAGTCCCCAAACTCCTACTAAAGCAAGGAGACAATTCTTCCCTTCTTTACCAAAGCAAGTGTGTTAGCACTGGTAGTTGCATCATATTACAGAGCATGAGAACAAGTTCCTGCTGCAAGGTCATATATACTTACGAAAAGTGAAGGCTGCTGTCTAGTCGAGGCATGTCTGCCTAGAGGCATCGTTTAATACGCCACTCTCAAATGGTTCAGAAGAATACTATTATGAGGAGTTACCTGAGGACTTGCTTTTACTTTTCACTCTTTTCAGTTCAGTGAAACTCTTTTGAGGAATTCTTCCAAGGTCCAAACATTTTTTTTTTAAAACTAAATTGTCTTTAAACTCATTCCACTCAGTTTAAACAAGGTTGTCTATCATTCTACAATCTACAAAATACTCTGCCAGTAGCTGATTCTTTATTTGGAAAAAATATAAGGCTTTTCTGTTTTATTGTAAAAGAGCCCAGAGACCTGTCTTAATGATACCATTCACTAAACCAACTTAACTGCCGTGTTTTCTTGCCCTCTTGCAGAGGAGGCAGTGCCAGCATCGTGCCGGACGCGGACAGTCATCTATGAGATCCCGCGTAGCCAGGTGGACGCCAGCGCCGCCAACTTCCTGATCTGGCCGCCGTGCGTGGAAGTGAAGCGCTGCACGGGCTGCTGCAACACCAGCAACATGCGCTGCCAGGCCTCGCGCAAGCAGCACCGCATCGTCAAGGTGAGCACACACGCACTCACACACGCACTTGTGCACACACACACGTACGCACACAAACACACGTACACTCCTATATACTCTCTCTCTCTCTTTCTTTCTCTCACCCTCACACACATACACATACACACACATATACACACACACACACACACACACACACACACACAATGATCACAACATAAGCCACCTGAGTTATCAGGCCTTGTCCAATCAAAACAGTAGGCCAGCACATAGAGGCAGACACATAGATCTCTCATGGTTCCCAGTGTTCCCTGTGTTTCTCAAAGGTATCACTCAGTGAAAGAGGTGGCACACTATCCCATCCATATGGAACATCATATGTTCATTTAGATCTCTTCCATCCTACAGTAATAATCTGCAAAATCACCACATAACTCATTTTTCCCTGGGAAAAACAGTATAAATTTGGTCACTGAAATCAGTTCCCACTTGATAGTATCACTATGTGGGAAGTGTCCCGATACAGTATTCCTTTACCGTGTAATTGGAATTGCTCAACACAAAGACAGCCACATTCTTAACCTCCGCGTTCTGCAGGCATTCCATGATGCACTTAGCAACGGAAGATTTACTGCTGAGAAGTCCATTGCATCAATCAGGACCACATTTACTTCTCCTGGACTAGATGTTGTTTATTTTCAGAATTATAGCAATGTGGAAAATTTTCCAGCACTGGTATGGGATAATATTTGTTTTTTGATTTTTATTCAGTGGTTCGGTTCTGTTCGATCTGAATGGTGTTGAATACATTTAGTTGTCTGTCAAGGATGTATGCACACAATATTACTTTATTGTGATCATTTTTGTGATCCAAGGACTAAGGGGCCTTGGGCAATGCTGTTTGATTAAACATAAAGTAGGACTGGAATTTTAGATGAGATATGTCTCTGGTATGATTTTTGTGGGGTTTAATGATGTGAAATTTGGCAAAAAAACTGACACTGAATGGAGAACTGTCAAAAAATATGTGCAGCTATCAAAGCATATTGTCCTCAAATGTTTGGAGCACTTCAAGCTGTGCAAAGGCATGTATGTAGCTTGCACAAGTGAATGCTCTGATGCCCTTGAATGTATTCTCTAGCAGTTTGTGTGTGTACGTGTGTGTACGTGTGTGTGTATGTGTGTGTGTGAGAGAGAGAGAGAGAGAGAGCGAGACCGTAAAAAACACTTGCCTTCACACTCTGTGTCCCTGCCTCATCTCTGCAGGTGGCTAAGGTGGAGTATGTGCGGAGGGTGCGGAGGCCCAAGCTGCGGGAGGTGCAGGTGAAGCTGGAGGACCACCTGGAGTGCGTGTGCACCTCGCGGCACCTCAGTGCCCACTCCGACTCAGGTGAGTGCTACAGCTGTGGGTCTCAGAGGAGCGTCATCCTGATTTATTAACATTGAAAGAGCTCTTAAAGGGGCTCAAACCCGTCCTGTTCCGCACATGTTCCTCAGAGCATGCAGCCTCTCAATATCTGAGTTCTAAAGGATGGTATGAAGAACCCTGCATCAGAGGTGTTGTGTGTGGAAATGGCCATGTGAAGAACCTTTAGAATAAAACATGGCATCTAGTACTCTTGGCTGGCAAAGAACCAATAGACTATTCCTCGAAAGAAGTGTCCATGAAGAATTCTTACCTTGTTAAAAGTGCAGCCTATGAGTGGACAGCGAGAATCGCCAATGACATCCTAAGCTGGGGCGTGTTTCCCAAAACCATAGTTGCTAACTAAGTTAGCAACTTTGTTGGTTGCAATGCAATTTCCCATTGCCAACCAACTAAGCTGCTAACAGGTTAGTAACTATGGTTTTGGTAAACACACCCCTGGACATCACAAGTGATTTGATTGTGTAACACTAAATTAATTTGTTATTCTAAGCTTCCTCTCGAGGGTTTCCATTAGGAAGTGGTCTGCTGTGTGTTGTGTGATCTACAAAATAACTTCCTCATAGCAACAGATATTTATTTCTCTTTTGTTCCTAAAGCCTCTCCACTATCTGAGCCTCCCGCCGCGCTTCCACTCAAAAGAGGCAGAAAAGGCAGAGGCAGAAAACCAAACAGAGAAGGAAAAACAGAAAACTTAAGCAAAAGCACTTATCACTTATTTTCAGACTCACTAATTAAAAGTGACCGTAAGTTCTAAAACCAGGGTGGAGTTGTAATGGCGGCCAATGAACCTCTGATTCCAAGTAATCGTCAACCAATTGAAAACATTTGGCAAGTGCGGTTGTCAAAAAGATTATATAATGAAAATGTGATCAATGATGACTTCTGACCAAAGCGGTCATGAGTGCTGTGATCTGGACAGCTGCTTAAAATACGTATTGTGTGGTGGGTCAAGTGGAAACTGATCTGGGTTCTGTGGTGATGGGCCAACTTGTGTTTGGTTTGCAATGGGACCAAAAGCTTCTCTGATTTGGACATGGTATTGATCAGTCTGAAATCTGGTTTCTGGCATGATTGTTTATCATTTGGAGTGATTGAAAAAAAAAAGATGTTCCAAGTCTGTTGTCCAATGTATGGTTTGTGGTGTGGTGACTTTCCCTGTCTCTCTTAACAGATGTGTGGTGAAACAGAATGGAGGCCATTATTTGCTGTGGACATGGATGTCAAGAACTGCCACCACCAGTTTGATTATGACAAAGACTCTGCCGCGATGGCTGCATCTTACAATATGAACAATGCTATTGCACCTAAAGACTAGCGTGATCCATGCATCACTCTAACTCTGCCGCCACTGATTGGAAAGGATGTTGATGGACCTGGACTATGCAGAGAAGTTTGTGGGGACAAGAAGCGTTGGATTGAAAGTAGACTCTTTTCAGAGGAAGCAGGAGCGGGCGCAAGTGAGGACTATAAAGACTGTTACGAGGTTGTTCCCGATAAGGGGATGGAGACACAGTGTGTTTTCTGAGAAAGTGACTGGTTGAAGAGAGGACAAATGCTGAACAAAAATAATGGTCTTAAATAAAAGCTGTCAACATGTTGTAATCTGATGGAAATGTATTAAGGCTCAACATTGTGGATGAATCCCCTTATTGGACCTCTAACTAAGTTTTGGCAAATATATATATATATATATATATATATTTTTTTTTTTTTTTCTTTTTTTTTTTTTTTTTTTGAGAAAACCTCTATATCTTCTTATTTTTGTAACCCTCATTTTCTATCACAACTGAATCCTCTCTTGGATCTGTATCAAGTAACAAAACACATTACATCCTCCTCAGCACCAGTAATTGCCACTAATAAATTATTTATGTCTTTCTCACTCCATTGGGGAGTAGCGTGCCGTTATATCGAATAGCGCCCCAGTGTGTTTACTTAAACAAGAATGCGTGCTGATAAGAGCCGGGGGTGGACACGTTCTCCAGGAACATCTCTGACCTCCAGTCAACAAGGCCTAATGTCAGGAGAGCTCCCACTTGTCCAATTATCACCCCTGCTTCTCCCTTTGGTGTTTAAGGAGTATTTTTCAAGAGAGTACACTTAGGCACACTTGGCAATGGTACTGGACAAATATTAACATGAACAAGAGGTAGGGCCTTTTAATAACCCCATAACTTGGCCATTAGTAAAGAGATGGGGAGAAATGTAACAATCAGTGACCTCATTCAAAACAAAACTGATCAATTAGGATGTAATTTTTTCAGGAAAGGAAGGGAAATGTCATGTAAAGTTAGTAATTACCTTCTGTGACATGGCCCTGTGAGTAAGTTAAAGTGTATAGTCAAAATAAAGTATAAATATCTTAATAACTACTTCAAAGTCAGTATGTGAGAACTATATCTGAACAAAACCTTGTATACGTCTGTTTGAGAAGTGAAGGCCCACAACCGCAGACTGTTGACTATACTTATCAAGTGAAACCCAAACAGTTCCTCTAATCACACGTCCAAATTCCCTACCCGCCAAGTCATTTGGTTAGCATTAGCTTTGATGGGGAGTGCCCAGCAGTCTGACTGCAGCCACAAGCCATTAGCATTTCTGCTCCACCAGTCAAATGTCACTCGGGTTCTGCGCTCCAGACGCACAATGAACAAAACAAATGTTTGTTGCGTGCGGTTTCTGTGGGGCGAGGACCATGGTGGGGAGAGACGTCTAAATGACTTCACATTGGTTCTCAGGGAGGCATTACGTAACATGTGCCACTCTTAACGTGTGCCAGTTTCCCTCCAGACGACTGAATATAAACGGTTAAGCAAGCTGCGGTTACGCTGCAAAGTGGTGTGGCCTGAAGCCTATTGCGCATACCTTGGACAGACTCCCTGCACACACAAACTTGCCGCGGTACATAAACCTTGTAATTTAATTGAGAGTGATTTTTTTTCAGAGTAGTACAATGGCACCAGTGTATGTTTGGGATTGTGTGAAAACAGCCAGTTCTTCCCTTTTAAAAAGCATCCCGTCAGCAATATTTACCTTCCTGCGTCTTTTCTCGGTTCCTCCATGAGGGGTTCTCCGCACGTGGTTGACAGTTTGGTGGCTGCGCTTCTGAATGACAAAGCTGACCATTGAACATGGTGCCATTCAAAGTGAAATTAAAGTCTGACCACGTTGGTTACCATACAGATGTGTTTGTCCATGAGAAGACCACTTCATGGTTGTGGGCATGATGATAATGCTGAATATGAAACTCCTGAAAATAAAATTATGCTGTTACATAACAGGAGCTTATTTATCCCCCCAGTGTTTTTTATTAGATGTGCTACCTTAATGTTTCCTGTTTTGAGTTAGAAGTTGGATCCTATCAGCTACCAGGAATAATAAGAAGGCAGAGGTACAGGCAGATTTGTTAGGGAAAACACAACCTCCAAATCAAGGAAACAGATGATTTTGTTATATGTTATGTAACCATTGGGATAACACTTCTATGAAAGATGACTGATTTCTAAAGTAGTTGATACAACAAAAGAGATCATTCTTGAGAAAAGATAGAGTTTTCGAGTTTGGTTTAGTAGGCCTACTGTAAATCGAATCCTTACAAGATTGAGACAAGCCTCAAGTAACCTCAGTAACACAAGACAACTAACACATCATCACATTTCTTTTCCTTGTTGAAGTAATTGGGAAAACCCCTCCACTATTTGACACGAGCGTTTTCTAGAGACTTCTCCCTACATTGTTATCAGTTTCAAAGGTTTTTTATGAGTCATGCTGCTCAAGACAGACCAAGATGACTCACAGCAGTAAAGGAATATTTTGTGACTCAAGAACAAGACAAATACATTTATCACTAATAATCATGCATAATCAACTGTAATTTTTTGCCTAATTATCGATTCCATGTCTGCCCTCGTAATGGCAAGGCCCTGTGCGAGCAGATCACCGCCGAATAATGAGAGGACTGAAGGTTATGTTTTGTTTATATTTTGACTCATACAGATGGTTTGTCCTTTAGCAGTCGTGGGTTCAGTATGGGCCTATTGGCAACACTTTCTCTTAGTGTGTTTGTTAAGGCAGAAACCAAGCGCACGGGTTTGTGAGACTTTTCCAAACTAGTGGCCAAACTGGCATTTACAAGCTTTTTTCCTAAAACACTTTTTAATTTTAATGTGGATTTTGGCTCTTCGTGTCTTGCTATACACAGAGACCGAGAGAGGCCAATATCACCATGTTCTTTAACTCAATGTGGACGCCATTTGAAATGGACACTAGCCTGAAGAAGACGGATAACTGACCTGATATTACGCTTTCTTCTTCTCAGAGCTCCCTTTATCTGCCCGCTGTGTCCCTGATGACCCTGCAGAGAGGGCAGAAGCAGGTAGAAGTGAAATACTAGTATTTCATCTCAGGTCAGACTTGGCTTTCCTCCTCCCCATCTCACTAACCTGCAAAGTTAAAAGACTGACCACTTTGGACAAAGTAAACCACAAGCATAGACAACCCAACTGACACATCTCATTCACCCCCTCACCACATTCCAGCTATGTCTTCCTTATGCAACCACAAAGTCAGAGGCAATAAGCACAGTTTTGAAATGGCATATCAAACCCACTGAACCCCCCCCCACCCCCCTCAATCTCAGCGTTTCCTGTCTCCAGCCTATCCCGTCTTAGCCAGCGCAGCCTGAGGGAGAACAGGTAGAGTGATGTCTTACATCACCACGCCACACGCCAACCGGAGGACAAGATTCCGCGGAATAAACAACTCAGTTGTTTTGATTTTTTTTCCTCCTCTCTCTCCCTCTCCCTCTGTTTTGGCAACTGCATTTCCCATTAATGCCCTTTGATATTGAACAGGATGGAGGTTTGACATTAACCTGGGTTGCAGGGCAGAGGATGAAAAGGCCGGAGGTTGGCAGACACTTTTGGACGTTATGAACTTGTGAAGATATTTCCTGCAAACAGGGCATGTAACCTCAGAATGCCTCAAGGATTGATATGAACTAAAGAGTGTACAAAGAAGCCAACCAGACCATACAGATGTACTGTGCAGAATGGTACGACTCAACGCTCATTACTCGATAACTTGTAATTAGTTCTCAACCTTCCATCACAGTTAATGTTCTTGTTAAAACATATTCACCAAATTCACTGGCAGCCTCATCTAATCCATTGTGAGAATGTCACATTCTAATGAATGGGAGGCCCTATTTGTGGTGACCACACAAAACACTGTGCTCCCACATCTGACAAATTGATATGACTGAGCTAGAGCTGCATCTAACATATGTTCAAAGATCACAGGGCAGAGCCATTAACACTGTTCACGCATTCTTTTTCCCCCCAGCTAACTACCTTATTAGTCAACCTACACACTGGTCACTGAGAGTCCGATGTGAAACGGCCATGTTGACATGACCGGAGAGTTGCCTGGGTAACATATGGATGATGACGGAGTGGTGGTGGGGGGTGCAGGGTCCAGGACTTAGAGGAGCTTTTCCAAGAGGATCTTGATTGGTATCAAATGAGCCCTCCGGGGGTCCTCCTAAGAGCATAACCCCCATCACCCCCTACCCCTTTCCCTTCATTCTGCCGTCCGCCCACCACGCCACCCCTAAATCCCACCTTTCTTTAGTCATCCCAAACCTATTACCCCATAGACAAAACCTTCAACCCCCCCCCACAAGCACCACCACCACCACCACCACCCCAATCCCTGCCAATCACCCCCCCCCCCCCCTCCCTTCAGCAGCCATTGTCTGGGGTACAGAGAGGGAGAGTCGGGCTGTTTGTTTTTGGCCTGGTGGTAAAACACACAGAAGAGCGTGGGGAGAGGACAGGAGTGGAGGAAAGAGGGGAGGAGAAGAGGGTAGAGGAGAGGAGATGAGGAGAGAAGAGGAGAGGAGAGGAGAGAGGAGGAGAGGAGAGGAGAGGAGGAGAGGAGAGGAGAAGAGGGTAGAGGAGAGGAGATGAGGAGAGAAGAGGAGAGGAGAGGAGGGGAGAGGAGAGGAGATGAGGAGAGAAGAGGAGAGGAGAGGAGGGGAGAGGAGAGGAGAGGAGAGGAGAGGAGTGGAGAGAGGAGAGGAGAGGAGAGGAGAGGCCAGTCAGGGAGCACACAGCACACTGATTGGGAGCCTTTCACATGAGTCCAGTCAAGATGAGCGCTTAGCCCCGCTAAGCCCTGTGTGGCTGTCATCGTCACTTACACTACTGTCAGGCAAAGGCATGAATGAATGGATGGATGGATGGATGGATGAATGAGAGAAAGTGTTTGTGTGTGTGTGTGTTATGAGGTAGCCTCTGTAAAGAGTCTGTCTAGGGCTAGGGTGTGTGTGTGCGCATGACAGAGTTAGAGAGAGACAGAGAGGGAAAGAGGGCAGGAGAGAGAGAGAGTGCAAACATTTGGTAGACATTAAGCACAGATGTGTATACACTACCACTGCTACATATTACAGTGATTACATTTGCGTAAGAGATCGAGACAGAGTGTATGTGTGTGACCCCGCATAAAGAATTTGTCTATGCAACAACGGTGTGGGAGACATTAGGCACAGATGTGTATACGTAACCACTGATACCATTACACTTAGTGTGTTTAAGTCTTTGTGTGTGTGTGTGTTCCACGCTTGCACACATCTGTGTGCGTGATAGCCCACTATTCCTATGGCCTGAGCTTTTTCGCCTGCCCTCTTTTGCGCGACTCATTTACGGGATTAGGGGCTGGGTAACGTGCCCGCCTGCCCGCCTGCCTGGCTGCCTGCCTGCAGCACAGGGGACCTGCAGCCCCCCCCCCCCCCCCCCACCCCCTCTCCCATTGTGTCCACATTGGGGCCTAATCCCCCGCTGAGTATTTTCATTAACCTCAAAGCCATTAGGAGGAGTCAGTGTGACGCCAGGCTCCGGCCACTGACCACGTCAAATTGCCTCGAGCGCCGCTGGGCCCAGTGGACACACGCGCGCACACTGACACACACGCACACACGCACACACGCACACACGCACGCACACACGCACACACACACACACTCACCAACCCACCATGCAGATTAGACTTGCATGCAGATGACTATGCCATGCGTTGTAATTTAAAGACCCAGATTCTGCAGAAAGGGGGCCAGGGTAAAAAGGCCGAGCAGAGATGGGTGAGCAGAACAACCAACAAAACCATCAGTCAGTCAGGGATTAACGGCAGAATGTTAGCGAGATGTTTATCCTAAAAGGCTGTTTGGCACTGTGAGTGAGTGAGCGGTATGGAAGTTGAGGTATACGCTGTAGATTAAGGGCTGTCGCTCCAGATGTTGATGGGAGGATAGGCTACTCCACTGCGGACGTGTTATTCCAGATGTTGCGGAGGACCATCGAAAGGACGGACACTACCATAGTGGACGAACGGAGAGTTGTGATGAGGACACGAGAGGTCTCGAGGCCAGACACTAAGGGAAGACAAATGTGTTTTGTGAATGAAGGCTGGAGTTGAGACAGTTCAAGCAAAGCGCCCGCTGTGCCTCTGTGCCCAACAGACAAGTTAAATTAGAGGGTAAATCCCCTGCTCTGTGCCAGAGCTGTGATCCTTCTCTCTCTTTCTCTCTCTCTCTCTCTCTCTCTCCCTGCTACAGTGGCTTTTTATGAGAGCGTAGATCACAGCAGACACACTCCAACTCCCTCATCCTCTAACTCTTTCTCTCTCTCTCTCTCTCTCTCAAATTCAAATTTAAATTCAAATTCAAATTCAAAAAGAGCTTTATTGGCATGACCATGTGGTATAGTGTTGCCAAAGCAGACACGCAAACAAAAACAACAACTAAGAAAAGTAAACTTATGACTGCTAAACTTCAACAATAAGACTTTTTTTTTAAATTAATAAATTAATTCATACATAAAATGAAACTAGCAACTAAGATTCACCATATTTTTGGTAATATCAAGATGAAAAGAAAATTTAAATTTGTATGTCAAAATTGAGCTATGATAAAAAAAAGGGAAACTCATTAATGCACCTAAATAAAACGGAAACCTATAAATAAATTAACCTACATAAAAAGGAAACTTATAAAATAATTATACTACATGAATATACTACACATTTAAAAGGGATACTTATAACTAACCTAATCTACAGAAATAAAAGAAAACTTATGACCTTAAAGGTCCAGTATGTAGGAAATAATGGAAAATAAACTGTAACCATTCCAAAAATGATCACCATATGTTGTCAGAGAGTAAGGAAACACGATGAATTGAAGTAATGGCTTATTTGACAACATTACTCTAACCCGTAAAACCCCGTAAAACCCATGAAAAAAATGAGTTACGGGGCGGAATCTCTTGGAATTTTCGTTTATGTTTTGAACGATTAATTCTAGAATAGCGTATTAATAATGGGTTAGCGCGTCCTCCTATTTGGGTTGGCAAATTAGCAAAGGCCAACTGTCAACAGCTGTCAGTTGTAGTCATGAACGCCTACGAGAGGCAGGAACATTTCCAAAATTAAAACAAGAAACAAAGTAGGCCTAAGTGGACATCGGAGGAGCTTCCTGAGATGGTGACGTCTTCATCAAACGAAGAATATCAAGTCTGACGCAGAGCTGGCCATATTTCTCCACAACAGGTAGCCTAGGCTAAACTTCATCTGCATCGCTAACTTCAGCTAAATATGTTACGTTGGTTAGAGAGGTATTTTTTGTTTTCACTGTTTCCGGGTCATAGTTGGAGAAACGTTAAAGCAGCTGCAGGTCAACTAACGTTATTAGCTAAGTCTTCATTACATCTGGCAACCCAGACGAGGCTCGCGTCTGGTAGTCTTGAGAACGTTCACCAGTGTTTTGATTTTGGCCTACAGAACGTTCGGTAACAATCCTACAAATCGCACCTTTAAACTTATATTTCTAGAACAAAACTAAAAGAAAGTTAACCATAGGAAAAAAGGAAACCTCTAACCTTATACTTAAAATATTGATTTTATCGAAATGCATATACATTAGTACATCTCTCTCTCGCACACGCACACACACACACACACACACACACACACGCACACACGCTCCCACGCACACACACACACACACACACGCACACACGCTCACACCCACACAACCCTCCCCCCTTTTCACACACACTCAAACCCAAATTGTCTCTCTCTCTCTCTTTGACACACACACACACACACACACAAAGCATTTATAAGGTGAATTTTACTCACTCCATCTGTTATCATTATACAAGCTCTCTCATGTTTTTGGAGTGGAAAAGAAGAGGCTCTGTTTTATGAAGGCCGATAAACATGCTGCTTTCGGTGACGGGTGTGAAAGGAGACACAGAGGGTCTGGGGCGGGGGGGGGGGGGGATTTGGGGCGGGGGCTCTTTACTACCAGAGTGAGTTATAGTGTCTTGAGAGGTTAAGCCCCTCACAATGAGCAGATTTGGTGATTGTTTAAGAGCGGGCAAACACCTCCCAAGTGAGTTGGAGAGGGGAAGGAATTAATACATAGACAGATAAGAAATGAAAAATGAAATAATAAAAATTGGACAAGAGAACATTTCAACACGTGAAAGAAGTGATAGCAATAATTTTACGGTTAAAATTAATAATAATTTAATTGCCATGTGGCCCTTTTGTTTTAAAACAAAGACACCCTCCCCTCCCCCAATGAAACGCTAATGTAGTGGTTCAAGGGCTATCAGGTACACAGGACAAAGGATGTTACCTTGATATAATGTATCCATGTGTCATGAAATATAAATGTATTCATGTTCGGTATCATTGTGATAGTCTCAGTACAAAGATTGTAATGATTTGATTGTGAGAATGTTTGGAACATTCTATAAGTGATATTTCTGATATATAAGATATCTCTCCTCATGCTATTCAGATAGGTGTGAAGTGGGTGTGAGTAGGTGTGTCTGATGCCAAGTGGAGAACCAACCAAGTGGGCTTGTTTTGGCGCCAAATTCTTCCTTTGTTTAAAGCATTCAAAAGTAACTTAACTGCAATGTTTGTCAGAATAAGACTTGGACTTAGACTAAGACTAGAAGGATGTAGAACTGAAGAGAGAGGTTGGCTACAGGCCAACCTAGGCCTTACAGGCCTATAGGCTACATAGACCATAGACCATTTTTTGTACCCTTTCTGCTTGTAACAGAATAAACTTGATTCCTGAGTTTTTCCTGAAGTTTGCCAGTCTAAGATTAATATTAAGTAATTATTCACCACAATTACTTTCAGAAGGCAGAAGCTACACTTAGAGAGTGGTGTTGACAGGGAGATCATGACTGGGAATGTGATGCTACCACTGCTGTTTGATCTCTCTCTATCACACACACACGCACGCGCGCACGCACACACACACACACACACACACACACACACACACACACACACACACACACACACACAGCATTTGATTCTCCTTACATGTACCTACCATTCAACAATGTTCAACAATAAGTACCGAACAGAGATCTCCTAGTGAGCCATGAGCGTCCCCATATCTCTCCTCCTCTTGTTAGCACCCAGTGGGTTCACAGGGTCTGCCTAGGGCATCCTCCTGAATACCTCCCAGCCAACCCCCGGCAAACAGTTCTTGATTTAGAGATGCGTTGCCACACCTCCATGCTTCACTTGAAGTGCACCCAAGGCGGCAGTAACTTATGTTGGTAATTGGAGAAATATGCTAGATTAGAAAGGCTGAGGCCGAGGTAAACGTGGGCTTTAAATCATGGCTGATTGTGTTTGTACACCACCCCCACCCCACCCAACCGAATCCCTTCGTGCTTGCATGTGAAAGCATATTGTTCTACTTTTAGTAAGATATTAGAACAATGCTGAGAATTGAGCCTGCTGGCTAAACGTCTACAACCAAATGGTTTTGAAAATAGCGTTGTAATTAACAGCTGGCACGGGCCCTGATGAGTACAGACTGGCTGGAGGTTAAGAGGCTCCATTCACGCTTCAGATCACAGTGCACTTTTGACTGCACACACACTCTCATCCATGGGGTCCATCTCGCACAAACTCGGTTAGACGTGCACGTGCAAGCACGCGTACAGAGATATACCATAATCCCTGTTGCTCTCTTTCTTTCTGTCCGACACTTTCTGCTGGGACTCACGTGCATTTCAGGTTATTTTAAGGCTTGTTTTTGTTCAAGAGGAATTATGGGAGAATGAAAAAGGAAAAGAGTGGGAAAAGGGTTCCGTATCATCTGGGCGCTTGGGTAAGGTCAGCACACAGAGTCAAAATTTAGACGAGAGTTAAGAGATGGACTATTCAGGCGTGTTTGCAATGGCCTTTCTCATGGTCTAAGCCAGGTTCTGTGCTCAAAATATCTTCAGAAGCATTTTTTTTTCTATTTTTACAAAAACATATGTTCCCCTTTTCATCAGACTTATCTATGTTTTGAGATGTGGTTTAAAGTTGTAACATTGTGACATTGCAAAATCAGTTCAGTCCTCCTGAAAATCTAAAAAGGGGATTACAAGAGGACATTAATAAAGTCAGTCCTTCATATTAACGTAAACAAACATGGGATATGATGAGTTATCCTATCAAACACATTTTTTTGTTTTGTTTTGTTCTTGTTTTTATGCTGGGGTGGGTGTGGGGGTCTGTATTTCAAAACGAGCCTCTGCTGTCGGCTCCAATAAGAGAGCTGTTCTTCTTCCTGACCTGAATAGATCACGCAGGTTGAATGGAGTCAGTGGAGTCCATTAAAGAAAGGGAGGGAAACAGGGGCTGGAAATAAAGGGAGGAGGGAACGTGATTTAAAGGGATGCTCCGTCTGCTCACTGCCTTCCAAAAACCAACGCTGCTCCGCTGACATTCCACCCACGAACTTTGACCCGGGCTTTGTTGACCACTCCGAAAGAACACGGCAGGGGTGGGGTGGGGGGGTATAGTGGGGTTCTGGGAGTTTCATACACCGTTTCTTTTTTCATTCTCCATCGGGGGTTAAAGGAACACTACTACCTGCCTTGTTTATCCCCCTCTCTGTTTCTCTCTCCCTCTCACTCTCAGGGTCTCTTCTCTCTGTATTCTCATCTCATCTGCTCGCTTTCTAGAATATTCCACACATATTTCTCTCCCTCTGCCTCCACCTCTCAGTCTTTTTGTCTGTCCTCACAGGCAGGATCTCACCACAGGGAAGGAGTCACAGAGAGACAGAGAGACAGAGAGAGAGGGGGCTTAGAGAGCCAGAGCTCCATATCTCCTCTCGTCTTGTCTCCCTCCTTTCTCAACCACCCCCCACCCCACCCCAAACCAATCCCGCTACCCCCCCCCCCCATCTCCTTGCCGGAAATCAAGCAACTCCTTTGGCACAGCGGCGCATCCTCGGTGCCAGAGAATGTCAGACACGAAAAACAAAAACAAGTGGGAGAAATGACAGGCGCGGCGAGAGAGCGATCGCCCGCCGGAGCCCCGTGGCAGTAGTGTCTCTCTCTCTCTCTCTCTCTCTCTCTCTCTCTCTCTCTCTCTCTCTCTCTATCTCTCTCTCTCTCTCTCTCTCCACCATGCAGTGCCGTCTCTCCTCACGGATTGTTGTTTTCCACCTGAAGGGAACAGGTGAATTCCAGCGCCGGGCAGCTCTGTGTGTAGCTGTGCCATACGGTGCGTTCACAAGGGTGGGTGTGGGGGTGGAGTAGGAGACACAAAGAGAGACACAGAGAGGGAGAGAGAGAGAGACAGAGAGACAGAGAGGGAGAGAGGGAGAGAGAGAGCTTTGCTGTATCATAGCTCTGGCAAAGGATCAAGTGCTATAACAGTTATGCAAGCCTCCAGAAGAATATGATTTCTTTTTTGATCTCTCTGAACTTTTTCTTTCTCTCTCTCTCTCTCTCTCTCATTGAACTCTGTTTTTTTGTGTCCGGCTGGGCCGCCTGTCCCGTTTGGCTGCTCCGAGACACGTGACGGCGGTCCAAGCAGATCGTCCACGCCACATGCAGGCCCTTTGAGGAGCGAAAGACCCCGAGATCTCACCAACTTATCTTTGTTTTCATGTTGGCAAAGCCACAATATTCTATGCCCTTTGTTCTCTCCTCTCCCCCTCCCCAATTTTGATCTGTGAGCTCAGCGTATCAAAGTGGTGGCGAGCAAAGTGGCTTTCATCTCTCGCAAAGCCTCGGGGGGATTAGGTGGGTGGGGTGGGTGGAGGGGGGCTGGGGGGGTGGCGGGGGTTTGGTGTGGACATCTGAGGAACAGTAATAAAGTCTCCTCATGCCCTGCGGGGTGAAGAAGCTCCTGTATGCTACACCCCCCCCCCCCCAACCCTAACAATTGAGGACTCGGAGCCGGCGCTGGCCACAACAGGAGCCGGAGATGCCCGGCCGCTCTGCCAGACCTCTACAGGCCAGATAGAGGATGGGGTGAGTGTGAGGGAGGAGGGAGAGAAGGAGGAGGAGGAGGTGATAGAGGAGCAGGACAGGAGGAGGAGGAGGAGGTGATGGCTATTGGCAGGTGAGGAGATGAGGGAGATGTCTGGAATAACAAAGTGACTTAACACAAGAGATGCATAAATCATCAAAATTAAATGGTTTATTTTGAATTTCTTAATCTGGCGTTAGCCACTGCACTGCTAATTATAAAATAGAGCTCACTCACAAATACACCCAAATTGGACACTAAGTAATGCCTTATACAGAGTTGATTATTTATCTGCATTCCTTTCCAGTGGTGGAAGGGCTTCATTTCACTGATTATATTTTCTCCTTTGGCTAAATAGGCCATTGTGGCACAACAAAATGGCAGAAAATATCTGGCATAAACCAGACCCCAGTTTACAGGCTCTGCTCCTGCACCTGATAGAAGTAAAGGAAGAGATTGTCCTGGCAGTTTAGCTCAGTCACTGGCCCTCATTGAGTCCCACTGTATATGAAAATGCCATTCATTCTCCTTCATTCAGTTCTTTCTCTCGTCCAAGAGCCGCTGCCCATGGTGTGCTAGGAGTCGACCACTAGAAATCACGCGCTCACAGCGGTGCATCTTTGTACCCAAATGGCAGGCTGACAAAGTGGAAAAACATTCCCACACTGGTGGCGCATATGTGAGAGATAGAGGGAGAGTGGACACACACACACATACAGGCACACACACACACACACACGCACACACACACACACACACACACACACACACACACACACACATACACACACACACACACACACACACACACACACACACACACACGGACGGACGGCGGAGGAGAGGAAATGCACTCGGGGAGACAAGACAATTTATGGAGGGATTTGATGGGATTTCCAGTTTGGTATCGAGGATGGGTCAGAGGGCTAGGGTGGGGTAGAGGTTACAGTAAAGCAACCGCAAGCACACGCACACATGCACAACAGACACACACACACGCACAACACACACACACGCACAACACACACACACATGCTCTCATGCAAACTGCCGTGCGGCACCCTAATCTCTGACCAGATGTGTGCCTGGGAGCAAGCCCACGCCATGTCAGCAGCCCTGATGTTCTTCCTACCCCTCTCTCCTCTTCTTCCTCTTTTCCTCCTCTCTCTCGTTCTCTCTCATTCTCTCTCTCCTTCCCTCCTAGCTTTTATCTTGCAGCATTTGCTCCTCCACATCAAGTCCCAGGCTCAGCCACCTGCTATTGGTGCAGAAGAAGCATGCGAGGCCAGACACTAGGCCAGCAGGAATGAAAAGGACGTTTGGAGGGCCCCGTTTGTGCACTGTCACTGCTGAGCCCAATAAAAGACTGTATAGGGTTGCACCTCCAGTGCATGCAAATCCAGTGTGTTTTATGGGACTTCTCCAGAGACTAACATGATTAAGCCATTTGTTCCTTTGCAAGCAATCAATATAATATTTATCTACTTTTGGAATCCTAAAAAGCCTGGCCCATGCCTGAGTTCCATGCCTGAAAACGTTAAAACCTGCTGTAGCTAAAATAAATGGGATAAGGGAAATGTAGTAAGACAGCTCAATATTATATGACACTTCCTACAGTTTTATGTCTGGTTTATCCAAGTAGGTTGTTTGGTTCGAACAGTATGTTGGAACAAAGGAATAGTCTGTTCTGCTTTAAAGGCACCACCGCGCGGGGTTGTGATGGATGAACTTTGAGCTTACGCCAACCGTCTCCCATTCCTCAACCCAGAACAGGTTCCCCTCTTGTTTTGACAACGGCGCGTTATTGTGACAGGCGTCACGTTGCGGTGCCAAGCACGAGGGGGTGAGGGGTGGTGCAAGGCTAGAGATGGGGGGTAAGGGGGTCGAGGGGGATCCTTTAAGAGCCGAAGAGGAAGTGAATTGGGATGCAGTCAGACCGTGACCGAGACCCCAACAAGATGAACACAAAATCAGGTATGCGAGTCTCGATTCGCATGGACAAAACAGCACTCTCTGGAACCACTCACAGCACAGAAATGTCTGTTGTTCTTGGCCATCCAAAACACAGTCAACCCCCTACCACCCCCCCCCCCCCCCCTCCCCCCGCCTTCTTTCAGGCCATTTAGAAACATCAGGGCCCAGAGTCTCACCCACAGCTTTTAAAAAGTGGACGTTCACCTCTGCTGAGTGGAACTTGGCCTAAATAACTCCCCCCCCCCCAATACAACACCCCCCAGAGAAACGTATCCTTCTTCTCTCCACCCACCCAAAGGCACAAACCTCTGGTGGTCCTGATTGATCTAGCAACACTCCCAGGTCACCCTGCGTCATCCACAACAACAAGACTAAGTGACCCGTAGCTGGAGGGCCTGCCAAACAAACTACTAACACCCCCACCCCACCCAACCCCACCCCACCGACGCACATCCACCCCTCGAGCTCTGAGTCATAAGGCTGCAGAGGGTGAGGTCAGACTGGGTGGACGTACCTGTCACGGACGATGGGACGATGAGCCCAGGGCTCCAGGGCTTTTACCTGGGCCTTTAGGTAACAGCCCCATTGTGTGGGCTCTGATGGGGGGAGATACGAGACATCCCGCGAGAGGTGCTCCCATCTGATAGCTCTTTTGTTGCCCCACTTTGTTGCAAACGGGAGAGGATGGGAAATCATTGACCCCCGCAGCTCTGCGCCTCTGGTCACATTTGTTGATTTGAAGGCACTGTTTTCCCTGGCCGGCGAGCAGGATGGAAATATCCCTCCCACACACCCCACCAACCCGGCTTTTTCCACAAGTTTGTCCCTGCAGGACTCTTTTCAGTAATTTCGCAGTTACATTTGTTTATTATTTATCTGTTTCATAAAGAGACCCTACTGTCATTTTCGAATCAAAGTTTTGGATTCTATTTACTGGAAACCGTTAGTTGATTTTTTTGTGTTCTCAAAACAGTGTTCAAATTGTTTTGGATTTGGATTCTGAATGCATTCACTGAAGGTTTTCGTGCAGCGACCGCTACACTCTAGGAGAGCAAGTACTGTGGAATTAGTCAAAACAAAATGGACAAATTTTTGTTTTGCTTGAACATGTGAACAGTAATACCCCAGAAGAACACAATAATTTGTTACTGCTGCTGTTGCTCAACAGCCGCGTTCCCCACACCACAGACAGGGAGGCCTGGGGGCACTTAGTGAGAGCAAAGCGGTGAAGCCCGACTGCCCCCTCCGCACCGCTGCTGTGGGCAGATATGGATGGGCTCGCCTCTGACCCGAGGCCCGGTCACCCCCTGGTCCTCACATACTTCCATTGACCCCGACCAAAGCCTGCGCCGCACCACCTGTGTCCCGGTGCCACTGAGGAAGAGAGAGAGCTTCATCCAGGGCTTTTCTCAAGGTCGCCGAGTTCACGCCGGCGGTGCTCAGTCAGGTGACCTGCCGTCTCTACCTGGGGGACCTGGTTAGTGTGAGAGTGAGATAACGGCCGGCTGACAGCAGAATCACAGCGCCGTTATGTTGCACCGGTGTGGACGTCTCTCTCTCTCTCTGCGCAGGATTCTCTCGAAAGCCGTGACGTCTGAAAAGCCTTTAAATGGAGTCAAGGCACAGCGCAGCGATTTTCTCTCCTTTTAAAAGGCATCATTTAGTCAACTTTCCATCCACCGCTGGACTTCCAACAACTGGCAGTTTTGTTTGGATGTGCTGACGGAGGCTAAATGATGTTTTTGGTCACTTCATTTGGTTCACTGTGTACCCACAGATACACACAAACATCCACGCTTACACATACAGAAAGAACACACACTCACACACACGCGCACACACACACACACACACACACACACACACACACACACACACACACACACCCTATCTGTGTGAATGGGAATGGTGGGCTGTAGGCAATTTGTTGCTGACTTTTCATCAACATCGGTGTCTCAGGAGTCCCAGTAAAAAGCCTTTCATTAGACTGAGGCTAGAGCACTGGCCCGTGCCAGTCAAGTAGAACTGGCTAGATGAGGGGGTGAGGCCTACAGTGGTTGACCACAGGACTGTTCATTACTCTGATATATAGCAAAAGAACAGCTCCAGCCCCACCCCACCTCCTCACTAAAAGCCTCCGCAACCAGCACCACCGCCACACAGACCCAAATTCCGCTCCACACCAGCATGGCATGAGAGGAGATGCAAAACCTCACCGTCGCCACTGATTGTGTGACCAAATCGCCCCACAAAGGCCTCCATTCTTTCGCCGGGCTCCAGTGAGGTCATCCCAGAAGGTGGGGCCCGAGACGGACCGCGCCGTGTGGTCCGCTCCGTCCGCTGTGGTCCGGCAGCGCTGCGGTCTTCTCTTGGCCGCCACAGGTCTGGGGTCCCCGCGACGGGGGAACTGAGGCAAGGCAGCCGGCTGAAAGGACCTGGCATCAGGCCAGACGTCAGTTCGCCTCCATCCTCCCTCCCTCTCTTTCTCTCTTCCCTCGCTCTCTCTCTCTCCACCACAGTCCAGTTGCCACCAGGGTAATCAAGTGCTGCAGACAAGACACTCAGAGCCTGTGGTGGCCACACATCCATCTCTCTCGCGAGGCTTAAAGACTCAAAGCCACTCTAGGCATGTTCTTACTAATTCTCCGTATTTGCGCCTCTTGGGAGCTATATCAGTGCCACTGATTGCAGACAGCTGCATGGCTTGCTCCCATGTGAAATTGAATTATTTTCATTTGGCTTTGTAAAAACAAGTCAGTTCAAACTCAATTAAAACAAACTAGTTCCTTTATGACTTTTGGACGTTTGCTGCCATAGCTCAATCATCCGTAGAGAAACGTTTCAGATATATAGGCCTATGCTTCCTCCAGGTGTCAGGTTGGATGATCTAATCGATGGTTGATCAGTGATTGGGACTTCTCTACTCTTTAAAATAGAAAGGCTTTCTGTGAGTTCAATCTTTTCAGAGCTCAATGACATAACAATCATTCTGAACAATCAGTTCTTTGTGTAACAATGCAGCTACGCATTTAGACCTTAGGCAAAAAACTGACATTGTGTAAGGAAGGACACGAGTGTGAAGGATAGGAAAGCATGCGGTCACACAATATAGGCCAGTGACACTGCACATCTCAAAGAAAGTTTTGTTTCCTGGGCCTGGGGAAGACATCATCACTACCACTGCTCCAATCAGGGCCTTGGGAAAGACACACAGCTGCAGCCTAGACCATAACACTGTATGTGCCTTCTTATTTACTTTTTATATTGTTTAATTGAATGTTATGTTTTGTCTGTGGACCTAATTGGTAAAATGTCTTGTCTCCACCGTGGGAAACGTAATTTCGATCTCTTTGTATGTCTTGACATGTGAAGAAATTGACAATAAAGCAGACTTTGACTTTGAACACAGAGTTTTAGTGCTTCATTAGTGTGTGTGTGTGTGTGTGTGTGTTAAATGCATATAGGGTCAAGAACGCAATGGAGAAGAGTTTGTGTGTGTGTGTGACAAAGAGAAAGAGTGAGTTAGTGAATATGAGAGAGAGAGAGAGAGAGAGAGAGTACATGTAATTGAGCTTTGGCAATAATGTTCATGCAACGTTCATGCCAATAAAGCTTTCTTGAATTGAATTGAGAGAGAGAGAGAGAGATGAGGCTGTTCCGCTCATCTGGTTGTTGTGACTGTGCCGAGGCATGTTTGCGGGGAATGGCCTCTGGTCAGACAGTTGAGCGTCTGTTCCCAAGTTCTCAGGCCTCCTGGGGGTCAGAGGAGAGGGGACAGTGACGAGGACGAGCATGGGAGCATCTGCCAGCCCGTTTGATTATGGCTGCCGTCAGCGCTGTTTACCGGGGGCCACTTCCTGGACAAGCCGCCATCAGTGCAGGGGGGTGGTGGGGGGCTCTGCCCTCACAGTAGCACCACACGTCTGTTGTTACCTCGGGACGGCCGGTCAGCGGAGCTTCTGCGTCGGGTCGTATTACAGCCTGTCCGGCGCTCTGCACGCTTCTCAGGGGAAATGAACACCTCACTCTGAGCATATGAGATTTTCAGAGGGGCTCAAGACACAGGCTTTATCTCTCTCTCTCTCTTCTCCTTTCATATTTTCTTTTTTGCTTCATCCCCCCCCCCCCCACCTGATTCCCTCCCTCTGTTCCCTTCATTTCTTCTGTTTCTCTCTTGCTCTCCATTTCATTTCCCATTTTTAACTTCATCTTTTTTTTCTCTCTCACCTTCTCTAATCGGTACGTCTCTCCCCACCCCTGAGTACTGCTGGCCTTGCCTCTTTCACTCACTCACTCTCTCTCTCTCTCTCCTTTCCTCACTGTCTCCTTCTGCTCCCCCTCCTTTCATTCTCTCTCTCTCCCTCTCTCACAGGTGGTTGATGGCCCCAGGGCCAAAGCTACCGTGCCTTATCTTCATCTATCAGCATCCGTCGGCTCGTTAAAAGCGAGGGGCGGCAGCTCCCTGTGTCCCCGCTGACACTGGCCCCCGCTCTGTTTTGGAGATGATGCCGATGTTTTGGAAACGGGCTTTTTGACTGTCTGTATTATTTGCAAAAAAAAAAAAAAAAGTTTTTCAGAAAAAAAAAAACTGAAGAGCTCTGTGTTCTTGCCCCTTCTTCAAAAGCCGTATTCATCTCTCGGAGGGGGAAAACAATCCGTCGTACTCACAGCTCCAGAAAGGCTCTGAGGCACTTGAGGTTGGCTTGTCAGCTGCTCCAGAGCATCTGTGGTGAACGGATCCAAGTGGTTGACAGCTGGAGTGATGTGCCTGTGTGTGCTTGCAGCGAGACTTCACAGAACAGATAGAAAAAGACACTGAAGGGATAGAAATAGTATGGCAGAGAGAGAGAGAGAGAGAGAGAAAGAGAGAGAAGGGGGGGGGGGGCTCAAGTAGCCTCTGCATTGTCCAGTTATTAGCTTTGGGCACTTACACAAAGAAGAACAGTCTACTGTTTACTTGTCCATTGAGTAGTTTTACACTGACAACTGTTACATATGAAACTCTGTTGAGCGTAGCTGTGCAATACTGGGAAAATGAGTGCCATTGTCTACACACCAACAACTCAGAGCCCACATCATGTTCACACAACAGCTATAAGGACTAGCACAATCTACAGGCCTCAGCAGTGCACTCGTGTCATTTACTCGGAACATTTACTGTACATTTATGCAGGGTTTGTGCAGGTATCAACAAGTTCAATTCAAGAATTTTTAAGACCATTATAAATCAAATTTAAGACTGATCTAACCAAAAAATGTGAAATGCTTAAATCTAAACAGGCTGCATTGTTGAACTACAACACGACTACAACAACTACAATCTGTGCCACCCCAAAAATGTAAATAACCACTGGTAAAAATATGTTAAATGGGTGCTAACACAATTAAGACCTATAAAGACCCAGTGCATAATATTCTCATACATTTATGACATCTGAACACCAAAAATCCCTATTATTAATTTTTAAACTTTTTTAGACCCTTCTTATTAATTTAGACACTTTCATTCAAACTGAACCACAGTACCAGATATACTGATATGCATCAGTATGTGAGTTGACTGGGTATAATCAAACCTGTGGCATTACTCTTGCTCTACCACTTGAGCTCCAGGAACAACACTCGTCAGTGTTAGAAAAGTCAACTCCGCTCCTCATCAAATAGACAACTCACACTTGGCGCTTACACTTCTCAGGCTGGACGTGACAAGAGAGGACGAGTCTCGTCTGCACGTACACGCCGCCGAGGACGGAGGCGAGAGGATCAAGGCGAGGCCCACCCAGAGGGCCGGGTGTTGTCCGGCACTCAAGTCAGGCTACTCTCTGACATGGGTACTCATCAGGCATCACCGAAGGGCCAATACCCACAACTGACACATATACCACCAATCCTTTGTCACCGAGGGACGGTGCCAAGGGCTTGATGTAACTCTTCACAATCGCCGACTTCATCGTATCACACCTGGTTGAGGACGCAGAGTATTGGTCATGGGGGCGAGGAGGAGAACCACTCCCTGTGCGGTGAGTGGAGAGGGGAGGTGGGGGAGAAGCAGAGGGCCTGGTGCTCAGCGTACTATTTACACTGCAGCACGGCAAACGGCAAAGCCATAGAAAGACTACATTCTACATTCCGAACAGTCAAGCACAGCTGGGATGCTGTTTTGATGGTCACCATGGAGACAATAGGGAGCAGACTGATAGATAAAGAGCAAGAAAGAGAGAGAGCAAAAGAGAGAAGGAAAGAGAAACATGAGTTCTCTGGCTACAGGATACATAAATATTTCTGCACTATTTTCTGCCTCTTTATCCTTTGTTCCTATAATCTGTAATTAATCATGCTCGGTAAATGCTCCCATATTGTTGTTTAATCCAACATGAAATAAATTGGAGACCTCCCAGCACGGCCATCTGCCAAGGTCATACGGGCAAATTCCAATAATTCATTCCACAATACTGAAATCACTTGATTGTTTTAATAGTAGAATCTAAAACACTGCTTGCTATTGTTTTGCTCTTCAGCTCTGAAACAAAGCTAACAAGTTAGGTTTGATCCTCGCATATCACAAAACCCAATATACAGTCCACTAGCACCCCCTGGTGGCTACCACTTTCACATGGAAGCAGATCTAGACATTGGCTGCCAACCACTGATTTGTGTTTCCTCAACCAATTTTTGATGGTTTATAGAAACCATTTTTGCCATTCATATTTTAATAATAGTTATTAAGGTTTTCAATCACAGGTTCTTACATTTAGACAAAATTACTTATTTTTTTTACTGTAAATGGTCATTAACTTCATTACATGTTGTGTGTTCCCACAGGGAAAAAGGCATTCTCTCACACAATATATTAAATACATACACCAAATATATCAAAACACCAGAAAAATAACAACTGTGCCTATATTTGTGTCATTTATTTAATCACTTTTCCATCAGTCCCAGTGTAAAGTGAATGCTTCAAAAGACTTGGGGTGGGGTACAGTACTGCACACACAAACACTCCATACCACTCCACCCAACACACCTCCACCCTCAACAGACCTCCTCCTCTTCTCCACCTCCTCCACGTCGCTCGTGAGGTAGCCTAACTCAGTCTCCTCCTTAAGCAGCTCGCCCTCTGTCCACTAAGGATCCCGTTCGCCAGCGCGTCCTGCTGTCTTTTCGTCTGTAAACGTTGCGGTGTGCGGAGGTGTGGGGGTGGGCGCCCGTCTACTAGCCAGGCTGCGGGTTACCCTTCTAGAATATTCTGTCCTTCCGTGCGTGGCCCCCCACCAGGGCCGGTCTCCAGCCTATGTGGCCTCCGGGGGTGAGGGGGGTCCAAAATAGGAGAGAGGGAGGTCCACCAGCTCCACCTCTCTGCTACTAGCCGTGTCCGTGACCTGAGGGTCTCTTGCCTAGAGAGAGGAAACAGAACAATGACACAACATTAACATGACCTGATGTCTAGTTGTGAAGAGTGCTATACTGCTTTTCTACTATACTGTTTTCACCTTTGTAAGACTCAGACATGGTTAATATTCTACTACTACAGCCATTGGTTTGCACCGTTCTGTCTTATTGTCCTACTCCGCTACATTACATCTAGACAGGCGCCACAAGACATTAAATCGCTGGTGAAACTGGTCCCTTCAGTGTATATAGAAGTTTTTACCCACCCCTTTTAATTTACACCCCCCCCCCCAAGAACTCTAGGTTCTTGAGCTCGTCCACTGCCTCGTCGTCCAGGGCTCTCACCTGTGGCAGTCAGCTGAACATTTTCTTCAGCTTGGAGAAGAAGCCTCCTTCCTCCTTCTTTCCCTCCTCTTTCTGTCTCTCCTCCTCCTGCTGCTGCTGCTGCTGCTGCTCTCCTCCAGAGGACTGGCTACTCTTGGCCCTGGCTGGGGTACAAAACCAGACTGGTCAGGCCACCTGCTCGCACAAGCTCAACACTACCGGCAGAGGGACAAGCAACAGTGTGGCTCGTCTGACAGGATCTTTTAAGGTAGAACCAAAGATGTTAGAATTACTATCCTTCTTGCCCTGTCAGCTAGCAGCATTGTTTGAATGAGTCATAACGATTCTAAGATGTACAGAATACACCGCATATGTAGCAATAAGTAAAATATTATGTGAATTAGGCTTCAAATTATGTGCCAATTGTCTTTGTAATCAAAGATTTTAAAATGACCTGCTCTTGTGTCAGCTCATCTGAGTGGAGAGAGTGATTTATATTTAAGGGATTCAGCACTAGCATACAAGTGAGGTTGCGTCTCAGATCCGGTACCAGACACCAATTCACGGAGGGGCATTATATTTTTTCAAGGGGGGCACAAAATCACTGTTGATCCACCGTTCAGTGTAGCGGGAATTTAAATGGATCACATTAAGATAAGCCATTAATATACACTGGGGTTACAATATCTAATTGTCTACAATGTACCCAAGTAAGCAACAGGGGACTTCCAGGATGGGCCAGGTGATTTGTGTGTGTGTGTGTGTGTGTGTGTGTGTGTGTGTGGTGGGGGGTGAGGGGTGCTTGTGTGACAT
Source organism: Alosa sapidissima (assembly GCF_018492685.1). Classification (NCBI taxonomy): domain Eukaryota; kingdom Metazoa; phylum Chordata; class Actinopteri; order Clupeiformes; family Clupeidae; genus Alosa; species Alosa sapidissima. The sequence goes on from NC_055965.1 coordinate 5,288,501, forward strand.
CACATTTCCACTCCAAGACAATCAAAGACAAATCACACCCTGTCTGTGTCTGAATTTACTGCAGCCAAAGGGTTATTACATGGCAACATGTAGAGCTATTCGATTTGACTCAAGAATGTTCTCATGAATTTCAAAGCACCCCCCCCCCCCCAACCACCCTCCTGAAAATCCATGACACAAACTAAGAAACGCTATTTTGGATGAGTTGGCTTGGAATGCCTCCTAATCTTGTTGTGTCTGCACTGGCAAGTCCTGGCTAAATTCCCAACCTGGCACATTCAATCTGGCCCCCTAATCGCTCATAATCATAATCAGCTCATTCATTCATTCTCTCCCTCTCCACCTCAAGCTGATGGCTGCCGTGCATCCCCCTGGTGGGTGCTACACATTGGTGGTGGTTAGTGGGGTTCCCCTGTAAAGCGATTTGGGTGCCTGTATGAAGTTGTCGTTGCAAGTATGGAGAGACTGGTCCACTGTACCTGCAGGAGTGACCCCGTTGACCGTGCCCTGCACGTCCTCCTCCTCCTCAGCATACTCCAACAGGAGCTTCCTCTGCCTCCGGCTCAGTTTCCTGCACAAGATGGAGGGCAGAGAATGAGACGGGACAATAACTAAAAAAAAAAAACTACAAATCAGCCATCTCGTGTGTATGCTGGAGGGTAAGAGACGGAGTCAGGATCTCTCTTACTTGGGGATTTTGATCTTGATGTGTACGTAGTGGTCACCGTAGCTGTAGCTGTTCATGCGCTGGATGCCCTTGCCCTGTAGCCTGATGCGCTGGTCCGGCTGCATCCCTGGAGGAATCTGATGGTTTTGAATGGCCACAAATGACTTCACTCCATACTACTGCAGCACTTGCCCAAACACCCTCAAATCGCTTTAAGTCCACTTAAGAGACTATCAATGTACTTTGGTGCGGAGCTACACATTGTGTTACATGTCCTGCATTACAAGCACAACAACCTTAAGGTAATAGCATGGCAATACCAATGTTATTCCGAAGATGTTATACCAATGTTATGCAGATGTCTACACAGATTTTTGTACAAACACCATCAGATACGTGTAATGATTTTCCTATAAATGATATTACTATAAATGATATTACTATAAATGATATTACTATAAATGATATTACTATAAATGATTTTCCTATAAATGATATTACTATAAATGATATTACTATAAATGATATTACTATAAATGCCATATTGACAGTGTCCCCCCATGTTCAGAACGTAGAGAGGAGGCAGAGTACCCAGAGTGAGTCTCAGTCCCACCTGTATGCTGATGGTGTCATGGAGACCTGGCGCGGTGGCTGCACCCCCCAGGACGGCCTGGGCCACCGAGATGCGCACGTCCGAGTGGATGTCCGGACCATCGCGTCTGAACACCGCACTCCTCTGGACCTGTGCGTGTGTGAGGGAGACCGTGTGTGTCATTGTTAAGTGACATTTACTCAGATATTAATGCACTATACATTGCTGGCCTAGACACAACTGCAACACCACTGATCACTGGTAATAGTCTTATAGTTGGAAACGAGTACAATTTGATTAAGTCTTGTCCACTTTGACAGACATCTTAGATGGAGGATGTTCTCATTCATCTGAGCAAGGCCATGCCAATAGCAAAACTAGTGCCACTAGCATCAGATAGATTTCAGGGCCCGGCCCAACAGAATTAAGCCACTATTTGCTCCCTCAGCCCATCACATACAAACAAAGACAAATTACTTTTGCAACAGGGACAAAAGAGCCAGAAAAATGTTTGTTCAGGCATCCAGGAACATCACCTGCGTTGGCTGCCGAGATGCTTCCTATGATTAGCCTGTTTCTCTGACAGCATATAAGAGCTTTTCCTTTCTAGCAGCTAATTATCTACTGGGTCAGCAGGCACACAATAGCCACATGTCAAGAGAATGCAGGCTAATCTAATTCGATTTTTTTCCAAAGCACTTCCATTAGCACGGGAATATCCTCTGCACAAGCCAAGCATACAGTATACAGTGACAATGGAAAGGGAGGAGATGTTCCCCCATGTTTGGGGCGAGCCCTGTCTCAGTGCTGGCTGACGCACTCACTCTAAACGTGATGTACATCTCCTTCTTCCCCACAGGCATCCGCACAGTCTGTCCGTCATCCACACCTGAAACAGCACCAGAACAGAGAGAGGTCAGACAACTACTCAACGTGACATGACCCAACGTACTTCCTGCACAACTAAGAGTTCATTTGACTAGGCCGTCAAACATTTTTTTATCATGAAATACATAGGTTTTAACTAAATAAGTAAATGTTCTCTTCAAATGCCACTGTTTGAATGCACAAATCCCTTCAGCATAGGAGCCGACTGATTGAAGAAGTTGACCCACGGACCCATAGACTGTATAAAGCATGGAGCACTGAGTTGGAGCACGGAGTTGTTCTACACAACCGTTCGATCATCTCAGTGTTCTTCACCCGAGTGGCGCCTCACCTGGCGGTACCGGCACCGTGACCGTGTGCTTCTGCTGGGTCTGGCCCCGGCCCCGGCACATGATGCAGGGCGTGATGACGATGGAGCCGCGGCCACCGCACCGGCGGCAGGTGGAGCGCATCATGAAGGGGCCCGTGTTCACAGACTCCTGCAGAGGGCAGCAGAGGGCCAAAGATAAACAAAGCTTCGTTCAAGAACACTCTTGTGCACAGAACTGGGACACCGTTTGCCACACAGGGCTGTATGTTCACTTTATTTTTTGTTGCTCATAGCACTGGTGCTACAGAGGTTGATAGTTTTGTAGCACAATCCAAAAAATCTCTAGCAATGCTACGTATTTACAAACACCTCATCTGTAGGCTACACTACACACGTTTACTAGAAAACGTTTTAAATAAGTCAAGTCAAGTCAAGTCAAGTTTATTTATATAGCACATTTCATACACAGAGGTCATTCAATGTGCTTTACATAAACAAAACCAAACGATAATAACAAATAAAAGCATAGAAGGGCAATATAGTCAAAGAATAGTTAAAAGGTAAAGATCATAATAAAAAGAAAACATAAAACACAAGGTAAAATCATTTAAAAATAAAGAATACTTAATAGTTATTAAGGTTTTCAATCACAGGTTCTTAACTAAATAAGGTGTCACCGGTGCTAAGTTGCTAAATCATCCATAGCACAGACTACCATTTGGAGCATCATGTGCTATAGCATATGTAGCACTGTACAGCCCTGCCACAGTTTTCACTTTCACAGTTGTTACCATCACAACTGTGGAGCAACTAGGGAGCAAATTTAGCAATTAGCTGCCTGTGTTACATCATCATTTATGGAGCCCGGGAGGCGTCATTGCAAGATTGTTTATTTGTATATCTAGAAAACATGTGCTCATTTGGCTAAACTGTGCACTCATTTCACCAAAATGTGCTTTACAAATATCCTAACTACAGAGCACCTAGGAAGCAACATTTAGTTCCTATATTTACTTGATAATGTATTACATTATCATTTAGCTGGTTATGACTATATAACAGGTCAACTATGATGATTAAGCTTTCATACACTTATAATAACCTAACCAGTCCCATAACCCATGTGCACCTGAAATCTAATACCTGAATGAGCATGACTGAACAGAAAAGAACATATCATATCATTGTCATGTTTACAAACGTGAAGGCAATGATAAGGCACAACATCAAGTCAAGTCAAGTCAAGTCAAGTCAAGAGTCAAGTCAACATTGAAGACTCTTGAAATGAAAAGGGTTTCCTCACCATGCCTGTGCCATTGCAATAGTGGCAGTGCTGGACTTTGGTGCCAGGTTCACTTCCTTTGCCATCACAACGCGGGCAGGTGTCCTCTATGTTGACTGTGATCTCCTTGTTGACACCCTTGGCGGCTTGAGTAAACGTCAGATCCATTACAAACTGGGGGACAAAAACACAGAAAAACAACATGAATCAACATGAAACCATCATCAATACTCAACTTATTTAAGACAATACTAATCCATACACCTCAATTGATACATCAGGCGACTCAATTCTGTGAGCACAGAGATTAAAAGTATACCTTACTTATTGTGCAACTCATTCTAGTTAAGTGTGTTCTAAACATAAAAAAGGCAAATGAATCTGCAATGAGCCACAAGTGTTGCCACTAACTCATGACAACCCTTTCAACAATCAACCCTTTGCGACTGTGTCTATAGTTCAAGAAGCTGTTACAAACAGGTGTGTGATTGCAAGAACACTTGTTGTTCTCAATGTCACTAATGGACAAAGATGTCCTCTACTATGTGTCCTGCCTCTGCAGGAGTCAATACTGTACATATCAGTGGAAACAGGACGGACCTCTGGAGGCTGCTCGAATATGGAGCTGAAATCTCCGAATCCCCGCGCTCCAGTGAAATCACCAAAGATCTTGCGGAAGAGCTCCTCGGGATCCACGTTGGAGCCCCCTCTCCAGAACTGCTGCTCTCTGGCGTTGCTCTGGCCTGGACCACTGGCCGAGCCGTACGTGTCATACTGCCTCCTCTTCACCTCGTCACTCAACACCTGGGGGGTGAGGTTAGAAAGTAAGTTTAATTTATATAGCATATTTAAGATAAAAGTGCTTCACACACAGTACCACAACGTAGTCTACAGGAAGTTATTTCTGAATCATTAACTATACATATTGTTAAAAAGTATTATTATTGTTTATTATGGTTGTTATTGTTGCTGGTCTTGGGTCTTGAATTTCCCCTTGGGGATCAATAAAGTATCTATCTATCTATCTATCTATCTATCTATCTACCATCTTTTCACTTTTTCTACTTTTGGTTATCGAGGGACTCGCTATGGAATTGATGTGTAATCATTTGAGCTTCAGATATTTCTATACCTCATATGCCTCTGCACACTTGGCAAACTTCTCTTTTGCTTGAGGATCATCTGGATTGGTATCCGGGTGGTACTTCTTTGCCATCTGAGGAACAGAAAACGCAGTAATTATAATAATCAAAAGTCTAAAAACTCTATTCTGTGTACATAACATGTGTTAATTATACTTTCACTCAGGTAATACAAATAATATACTGCTATAAATTTATGTTCATAATATCTGATAACTTTAACGTCCAGTTCACAGTTTGCGGCCAAGGAATAATGAAGCCATCAAAATCATTCCTTTGTAGAGCAACTACAAAATATAAGACTCTTATGGCTAAACAAAAAAAAAAAAAATACATGACTTCACCTGGTAATATGCCTTCTTGATATCTTTCTGCGAAGCACTGCGCGGAACACCCAAAAGTTGGTAGAGATCCTCCTTGTTCTGACAGACTGCACTGGTGTGGAAGGGCTGAGCACTGAGGACATGCCTGGCCTTGGACCCTGCAAACAATGTAAAAGAACTGTGCTTAGCACAGAATCTACAGATCTGACTACTGGTCAGAAGTCAACTACGGCATATCCCCCAAAAGAGGACAAATCTAATGTTACGTTTCTTCTATTCGTAACAAGCAACAAAGGATTAGCATTTTTGGATTAAGATGACAAAGAATGGAACACCGAAGTGTCATCACGTGCAACACAGGTTCACGATACAAAATTTCAAGTCGACCTGATCGACTGAATAGTCGATTATTAGCTTATTAGACATGACTGACATGCATGGTTCTGAGGATAATGTTATTAGAAATTCTCTGGTATCAACATCACGATGTGCCAGGTAGCCTGTCGAAAATGAATTAACATAATACTTCAAATTCCGTCACACCCGTCCTAACAAAGCCCTGGGTCTTTGGAAGACCAGTTGAGTGAGTTGAATGTATCAGGTCACTTGTGATGGTAACGCTACCCAAAATGCAAGTTTGTTAGTTTGTATAAGTTAGTTGTCCTTGTGTAAGGCTGTTGCATCATCTTAGCAAAATTAAGGGCAGCCAACGTTAACTACGCTAACGCTAACCAGCTAAAATGACAGGACGAAGGTCGTTCACAGCTTTTTACCCCTGGGGGGTAAATAAAAACAATTCTCTGCTGCAAACTCAACTCTAAACTTCAATATTTTCTTGCTTGCTAGCATAGCAACCATTAACGTTTAGCCGAGTAGCTTACATGACAACCTCCTCAATGTCACGCTGCTTGCCGCTTTCCAACATCTCTCATGACCAACAGCTGAATAATAACGTGTTCCCGTAAGCGACAGAAGCCGTGCATCACCGTATACTGAAGTGACAAAACCAGATACTTTGAAAGGTCCTGTGGATAAGGCAACTGATATTAAGCGTGCAGCACGACTTGATGTGGACGCCGCCATCTTTACGTCATGATAGGTCTAAGGAGGTGTACTGCGCATGTCAGTAGAAGTCATCATCAGAAGTCATACACACTAACATATTTTTATACCAAGTAATTTTGATAACTTCATGACCACTGATAACAACCATGACCCACTCCCCCTCGTGTTCCATTTTTATGTTGATAGACATTTAGGCTATTATGTAATGTTATACTTATAACTATAATGCATTGAAAATGGTTTATAATTACATTAACATTACTTTAATTTTTACTTTGTAAATGTTTTAATGATATTCCAGGTTAACATCAACATGCATTTAAGGAAATGAAAACATTAGTTATATGAAAATGTCTGCTATCATATCACTATTCAATTACAGTAAATTCAATTCAATTCAAATCAAAGAACTTTATTTTTCCATTACAAATGAGTAAGCTTTTGTACTCAGTATGCGAAAACCAGTCTGAATACCTGGGAAGGCCTGGGAAGCAATAAGACACACCAACAAATATTGTACAACCAGTTTATATAGCAGAATGATTGGCCTTTGCATGTATCAATATCATTGACATTTGGGTGTGTCAACATAGAGATCATCCGATGAAGATAACAATCAAGTAGTTGTGCATATCAGAATCATTGTACACCAATGGAAAATACACATTTTGTAGGTGAAACTTGCTTAACTAAAGAGTTCCCATCTGGACAGCACTCGCTCTCAGGCACTAAGTAGTACACAATGTACTACCCCACTTCCATCTTACAATAACACACTGATCAAATCAAATGCTCAAGGCAATGATTCCTGTAACAGAGTTGCAGAGTGCAGCAGCAGCACATGAGACCATCAACGAGAGAATGTCAGGGTTAGTGGAAGACCGAAACAGAGTGTGTGTGTGTGTGTGTGTAGAAGAGGGGGCCTGTGTGTGTGTGCTTGTGTGTGTGTGTGTTTGTGTGTGTGTGTGTGTGTGTGTGTGTGTGTGTGTGAGAGAGAGAGAGAGAATTACGTCAACAGAAATTTTCAATCTAGCTATGAAAAAATTAAAAGATAAAGAGAGCAAAGAGTGCCCTCAGTCAATTAATCATAAATTAAAATGTTAACACCAATACAATACCCCCTAAAAAAACGGATCCGAAAATCAGTCACTAGGTACAGACTCAGTGACCACACATTGGAGAGATGCCGCCACAAGCAAACCTGGCAACTAAAAGAGGTGAGGGTATGCACATGCTGCACACAATAGTAATTATAATAGGGTTGCATGATTTGGGGAGAATATCATATTGCAATTTGTCTGACATATATTACGATTAGGGCTGAGCTACACCAGGCACATAACTGAAGCGTTCCGTTCGCGTTGCGTCTGCTGCAACAATTAGCTTCCACTATAATCAATGGAAGTAGCTACACCAGACGAGATAGCGGCACGTACGTTCGAAAAAAATAGACCATTAATTTAAAATGGATTTTACGCGTCGCAAACGGAACGCTTCAGTTATGCGCCTGGTGTAGCTCATACCTTACAATTTGCGATATGATTCTTGAATGTGAATGATCTGATTCAGTTCAATATTCCAAATGTCTCTTTAATTTGTGCCACCCCTGACTGGTGAGCACGGCTGGTGCACAAGAAGCACAGCACCCCGACCGACTGGGAAACTCACCAATCAGAATTTCTGTGCCCCACTCGAACTACACATACCCACCAACCAGAAGTGGCACAGTCAAGGAGGAGGACATGAATATAAAAGACATAAATGTGACAAAATTAACTGAATGTTCTCTGAAGTTTTTTCAGGTTCAAAATTCATGTTTTCTGGTAGGTGTTTTCTTGACTCTTTTGACAATCATTTTACTTGTTTTGCTGTTGTATTCTGGGCGTTGTAATCACTGATCTATAAAGAACTTTATAGATCAGTGGTTGTAATCAGATGTCACTTTAGCTGGCTGATTTCATGGCTACCTGAATACATGATGACCCCTGGCTACCTGAATACATGATGGCTACAGGTTGCTTGTCTCACTTTGAAAACTAATGTTCTAGTCCACCTCCTCAATGGTGGGGCCCTGTTAACTGGCCCCTGGACCACTGTGTGCCTGGGCACCACAGTCTCCTGCTGGCATCCCTCCCTACATCCCTCCCTGGTGCAGTTTGGAGATGATGAATTTGCAGTCCTTCTCCAACTCCTTCTGCTTGTTCTCGTACTCCTGTTTATCAGCCAGTTCGTGGTTCTCCATCCAGGTAAAGGTCTGGCTGCACCGCTCATCAACTGCCTTAATGACGCCCTTCATGTGGAATACATAGGACTCCAGGGAGATCTTGGCAGCAATCGTCTTCCTCAGCATGTCATCTTCTGTTTTGTATTTCTTTGCATCCTGTATCATCTTCTCAATCTCCTCCTTGCTGAACCATATTATTTCAGCTGCGGCAGATATCTTCTTCTTCTTCTTGCCAGTGCTTTTGGCGACTGCCGACACATTGAGGATCCCATTAGCATACATTTCAAAGGTCACCTCAATCTGAGGAACTCTGCGAGGGGCCAGAGAGATCCCAGTCAGCTCAATCTTGCGCAGCAGGTTGTTGTCCTTGGTCATGGCTCCTTCTCCCTCATATACCTGGATGCTGTCAGAGCATGGGGTGATGGTTTTGGTATATATGTTGGGGATGGTGGTGTTGCGCTTGATGAGGGCAGTCATGACTCCTCCAGCCGTCTCGATGCCCAGAGACAGCGGGGCCACATCCAGCAGCAATAGGTCCTGGACGTTCTCAGACTTGTCGCCCATGAGAATTGCAGCCTGGACTGCAGCACCATAGGCCACTGCCTCGTCAGGGTTGATGCCCTTGTTCAGCTCCCTTCCATTGAAGAAATCCTGCAGCTGCTTCTGGATTTTAGGGATTCTGGTGGAACCTCCCACCAAGACAATGTCATGAATTTGTGACTTGTCCAGCTTGGCATCTCTCAGGGCCTTCTCCACAGGCTCAAGGGTTCCCCTGAAGAGGTCGGAGTTCATCTCCTCAAAGCGAGCTCTGGTGATGGAGGTGTAGAAATCAATGCCTTCATAGAGAGAGTCAATCTCAATGCCGGCTTGGGAGCTGGAGGAAAGTGTCTTTTTGGCCATCTCACATGCTCTGCACAGCCTCCTCAGTGCCCTCTTGTTCTGGCTGATGTCCTTCTTAAACTTCCTCTTGAACTCCTCCATAAAGTGATTCACCATGCGATTATCAAAGTCTTCCCCACCCAGGTGAGTGTCCCCAGCTGTGGCTTTCACCTCAAAGAAGCCATCTTCAATGGTTAGGATAGAAACATTTAAGTACACACCACCCAGGTCAAAGATGAGGACATTACGTCCACCACTTTTGCTTTTGACATTACGTTCACGTCCTATGTCTTTTTCCAGCCCATAAGCAATGGCTGCTGCTGTGGGCTCGTTGATGATCCTAAGCACATTCAGTCCGGCAATCATTCCAGCTTCCTTGGTTGCCTGACGCTGTAAGTAGCTGAAGTAGGCAGGTACAGTGATGACGGCATTGGTTACTTTTTGTCCAAGGTAGGCTTCAGCAATCTCCTTCATCTTGACCAGGACCATGGAGGAGATCTCTTCTGGGTAAAATGTTCTGTTCTTTTTTTTGTACTCCACTTGAACTTTGGGCTTTCCTCCATCACTGATAACTTGGAAGGGCCAGTGCTTCATGTCAGACTGCACAACGGGCTCATCAAACTTTCGTCCGATCAGACACTTGGCATTAAAGACTGTGTTGTTGGGGTTCATGGCCACCTGATTTTTTGCAGCATCACCAATCAGTCGTTCTGTGTCTGTGAAGGCCACATAACTCGGGGTGGTTCTGTTGCCCTGGTCGTTGGCAATTATCTCCACTTTTCCATGCTGGAACACCCCCACACAGGAATAGGTGGTACCCAGGTCGATACCAATGGAAACACCTTTTGCTGATGACATCTTGAATTCTGCACACACACACAATATACATTTTTGTATTAGTTTAGGACATAATCAAGATAGATCTTTAAAAATATGCATTGGTATGGCATATTAATGCATCAGTTTATTAATCTACATAAAATTTAAGACTTTTTATGTAGGCTAACCTTCTGATAGAAACACTACTGACATGAGTATTAAATGTTCTCGTCTACATGGCATAACTTTTTGATTAAAAACTCAAAAACCTATACGCGCCATTGTTGCTGACATGTCGAAAAGAAGAAAGCAACTCCATGTGAAACAATGTAAGGTTTTGAGTTGAGTAATTTTAAGTTGATTTAATTAAACAGTCAAACTTTACTTTGTTGGTCCGTGGATTCATTTTTTGTCATGTGGATTGAGCCCATAAATGCTCGGGAAATCTGTTCAAATGAAATTAACCTGATCCATCGGGGCGTTTTATGTAAATATTCTAGATTTAGATAAATGGCATCACCCGTGTGCAACGAATTTACTCTTTATAATAGGCCTATGTCTGTTCTGTTGTAGGCTATTAATGCAACGACCAGCAGTTATACAGCGTTAGTAAGAGGTGTAGGCTATTCATTCAGGCATAGCAGTACTTATTAAGGTGTGCAAACAAAAATGCACAGAAATGCAGGAAATGATGCCGTTTCGCTTCAAAACGTCTGAGCAAGACATGTCATCTCACCTAGATTCTACTATCAGCGTAGCTTACGTGACCCACAGTGACTCAAAGGAAAAGTGCCTTCTCTTTTGGAATAGTTATGACAGACAAACTGAGAGGGATAAATGGCAAGGTTTCACTTCTACACTGAAAAAAAGACTTTTTACCAGGTTTTACTACTGAGATGCATCTATACACTGAAAAACATTTTTACTTGATTCTATCATGCACATAGGTTGCACATGAATGAAATGTCTAAGTTTACATAACTGATTCATGCTGTGATGCTTACGCAACTTGATCAAGTCATATCACTGACATTGACTGAATTTATATGAAGTATGTAGAAAAGTTCAACGCAATTGTCTTATACAGGCATCATGGAAAGGCGGCAACCAAAAGCATTTAATATAGAAACTTTAATGTTTAAGGGTAACTTTATATTTGATCATCCGCAGACACAAGAAGCATGCAATGTAGTTAGTCACCTGTGTTATGGAAACATGTGCATGCTCAATACCTAACACATTCATGGTGGGAACAGCATGGCTAATCTCAAAGCATAACATAAGATAAAACCTGGCTCCACATTCTACTGGTCTCCTAGTCCTCTTTAAGAAACTCATTACTTGTTCAGTACTGTGCTTCACATTGATCTGACATGATTCTGTTGTTACTTTGAGATGAACCATGCTTTGTTCCCACCATGAATTAGGTATTGAGCATGGTATATGGAACACATCTTTTTCCTTACAATTTCAGGACGATTCCATTTTTTACTGAACGGTTGGCAACCTAACTTCCTAGGCTACTGCCGACTGCTCGCGCTTTCGTTTCAAAGGAGAGGCTGTTGGCGCGCTACGACTGTGCCAGTGCCAACTGTATGCCGGGCACACCCGGCAACGTCAGTGAATGTGAATTCGGGTAGGCAAGGCTATGTATGGAAGTTAAAACAATATCGGAACATATATTTAGTCGACCCCAAATAGGTTAATTTCACTTTTACATAGTCAAGAGGAACACAATCAAGAAAATGAATCTGAAGTACTGACGTTCCACAGCCTAGGCTAGACAGCAACATGTATTTGTTTCCTTGCTATAGCCAACCATTTTACCGATGCCTTGCCATATCTTATTTATCATACTTTACAGCAAAATTACCTACAGCACAGCATTATGGAATAAGTGCATCTGAAATCTACCCGTTTTAATGTGTTCATGAAGCCTCACTGCTTTTGAGAACTTAAAGTTTGCCTCCTGTCACCTAAGTCCGATCCAATACATAAATAGGCTATGCAAAAATGCGGTAGGCTATAGGCTAGGCTGTTATTTACTCACAGCGGTTGATGTTGTCAGGCTCCAGAATATTTAAGTTACAGTAACACAAACGTCAGTGCACTGTTGGCGACTCCAATGATTATGAATTCCCGCTCTAAAATGTTGGATTTTGCCATAAGGCTTTTCGATTTGTTTCAGGAACAAACAACACACCAATGACATCAACGCCCGTTCTGGAGTAACCAATCACAATAACATTACATTATTGGTACCAGAACACAGAGACTGCCTTAGATACTGTTCGTTATTTATTTAAGGGGCTACCGGAGGAGGTTTAGGAGCCTTAGTCAAAAAAGACGTGACCCTCCCTCGCCAGCAAGACATTTTTCTATGACTCTCCAAAGTGAGTGAGAAAAAACGCATGACCCTCCCCAACAAATTATTGATGCCTTCTGTACTGGGTCAATTTGGGAGCTTGCATGCTACCCACTCCTTCCTTGAAATGAAAAGGCTATCGTTTGCACAATTTCACAAATAATCACCGCGACCGAAACATACCTGTCAACTTTTTCCGGGTTTATCACGTAGGCCTAGGCTATTTTAACTTTTCCCCCCGCTGTCTTAGGAGGAGCTGCAGGGCCGTCGCAAGGGGGTGCGAGGCCCTTTTTAATTACGTGTATGAAATCGATAGCCTACTTTACACGTAGCCTAGGCTACTGTCGGTGCATTTTAATAGTAGGCTAATAGGCTACACCAGCTTGTCTTTAGGGGAAACTGTAGGCCTATAGCCTATAAAATTAGTTGAGTCACATATTTGGTCATAAGCCGTTTATCATAAGGTAGGCTTAATCACGAAACCAAGTGTAACAAAGGCGAGAACTGTGCTGAACGCTATTTGTCAATGAGCAGAAACACACGACATTCAAACTATTGATAAGATGTGTTTGTAACATTGGACAAATAAATGACATTGACTCGCCATATCCTGACTCAGAAAAAAAATCATTTTCTTGCCGCAAACTCAGCAATCATAGGCCAGCTTGCAGGTATCCTATATGCAAATAGTTTTTAATAGCCCATTCAACTTCGAAAAGCTTCGTTCACCCGATGACAGTCACTTATCGCAATTTCAAAGATCGGGAAGGTTTGTTCAATCTTGTTAAGTTTTAAATGCAGTATGTGTCCCCTTTGGAATTATATCTCGAGCCTATTAGGCTATGGTGTTATGTCCTGGGAGTCGGACCTGCCGGGTTGTTATGAGGAGCAATATGGGAGAGAAATTTGATGATCATCGTTGTTTTGAAACGTTAAGCCAAAGATCCTTCTGGTTAAGCTTTAGGCTGCAATAGGCGGTAATAAAGAATACACGCTTAATGTCACCTTTGGCCAGGTGCGAGGGCCATCAGACGCGAGGCCCAGTGGGCAACAGCCCAAATTTGGCTGTTTTCATGAATACAAAAGTTGGGTGACCCTCCCTCCTAGACTAAAAAAAGTTGGCTGACCCTCCCCTCAACAAAGAATAAAAAGACATGACCCTCCCCTATTTTCCTCCGGTGGTCCATTCGATAAATACCGAACGGTCCCTAACTAACACAGAGGGCTGTATATATAGGCTGACTCACAAATTCGTTAAGCAGTTTGAACAAGAAAATTAAAAAAATGCGTTAGCCTATTTTAAAATAATGTATTTTATTAAATAAAATATTCCTTGTATAATGGAATTTATTATTAAACCTAAGTGAGTAAGTCTATTGAAGGGTGGACTCATGCTGAACCACTGATAATGTGAAAGTGGATGAATTTGTCGAGGTAGTGGTGCCACTCAGGTGAAGGATGGCAGCAGTGAGCAAAGGAGCCAGCCAGCAAAATGGACAGACCAAAGCTGAGGTGAAGAAGGGTCATTCCCCAGGGTCAATGCAGGCCAGGGCTGGGCTCTGTTGTCCTCACAGGCCATGATGTTCAGCTGATGGTCTTCCTTGAAGAGCTCCTCTGGAACCAAGCCTTGGCTTGGTGGCTTCACATCATGTTACCTCAGGCTCCAGAGGACATTTGGTAATGGCTTGGTAGCTCTGGAGGGAGTCACCATCTGATGACCAGACTTTCCAGAGCTTTGGCCATCTTGTCAACTCCCCAGCCTGCCTGTATAGCGGCTTGACCACAGGGCTGGGTCCCGCTGTCCTCCCAGTCCATGGGCTCTTCTGCATCCATCGCCACGCCTGCCTGCACAGGAGCTAGGCCCCACAGAGGCCAAGCCATGCTGAACTCCCATTCCATGGGTTCCATAATATCAGTGTTAAACTAGAAATACCAAAAAAAAAACAAAATGGAAAATAAAAATTGCTATACGCGTCTTAAACAGTACTAGAGTAGTCACACAGAAGTAGAGTAGAATTGGAATGGTAGAATCTTGGCAGTTTTCTGACAAAAGGTGGCCATGGTGAAGATGTCATAATCACTAGGTGATGATGTCATAAAGACACCCTTTTTTTTCTCAAATTCTCAATGGATGTTCCATGGCATTCTAAAGTTCTGAAATGAAACTGTAGACCTACATTATACACACACACGCACTGGCACATGTGTATACACAGACACAGACACACATACAGTACATATTGTAAAAATCTAGACATATCACATAGTGACACATGATATGACCGCTGCATAACTGCAAAAATATATTTCCACAATGCGGATAAGAACTGTCAACAAAATAAAGCTGAAGAGGACATATTTTGACCCTTTTTCCACAATATTAAATACTTTCTTGGGGTCTTGCGTTGGTATTATCACAGTATTTTTAAAAGTGTGTTCAATGTATTCAGAAAGCACTGATAGGCCTACACAAGCTGAAATAGTTTCAAAAAGTGTGACTGTTTATTATAGTACAAAAATATAGGCAAAACCTCATCATAAGTGCCTTTAACCAGGGACGCTGCTCATAGAGAGGGTGCTGGTGGGGGGGGGGGGGGGGGGGGGATTGTTATGGAATAGATGTGATTTCTCTATAGACCCTTTCGACAAGGTAAACAAGAACAATGCTTGAACGTTCTATTTGGGCCCCAATCTACTTCCTCTGCATTAAGATAACATACTGTATGGAATGTTAAAAAGGAAGTCTTGTGGGGCCAACTATGATGCTGATAATGGAACACTCTTGAAAGGGTCCATTTTGGTGCATTTTAAGGTGACTGCACAAACAAACCTGGCTGAACTGAGCATTCTTAATCCATAGCATAATGTTACCGTGGCATTGTCTGTTGTCCCATTCACTTTTTCCTTGGTCATGTTTAATTGACTATGTGCCTAACTTACCCTACCATGACTTGGAGTTTGCTATTTCTATTATTTGGATCCAATGAGTGAGACCCAGTAAGTGTTCAAAATAAAACTTTAAGCTACGATATTCTCATGATAACGTAAGTGGAATGGATTTAGTGTGGACGCGCACATAAAGATGAGATGATACAGCGCACATTTTGCTGTGAAAATGTTCTGCCTTTTAAGAGCAGGTGTAGCCTAATCCAAATCACGGCCCAATTCATCAATTAGACAACAGAATCAGTAGGGTACCAGTTTTGTTTTATTGTACCAGGCCTATGTCAAAAGCAGGCTCAAATGAAGCTGGGAAGGATTAAAGACACAGTTTCCACACCGTGGTAATTAACCGTGATAATTGAGATATTTCAAATGAAAACGGTAATTGTTGTCGTTAACATTTTTATCATGGTTTACCGCTACACCGGTAATCGTTACATCCCTATTTAGTTATAAGGAAGCGAATGACAGTTCAGCATCCTGGTGGCTTGTGGATAGAAACGGTCTCTGTATCTGCTGGTACAGGTCCACATACTCTTGTATCTTCTACCAGATGGTAGGAGGGTGAAGAGACTGTGGCTGGGATGACTGGAGTCAGCGAGGATCCGCTTGATCTTTCTCCTGCAGCGCTGGCTGTAAAGGTCCTGAATAGTTGGTAACTCAGTCCTTGTAATGCGCTACGCTGACCTGATCACCCTTTGCAGAGCTTTGTGGTCATGGGCTGATACCATACCATGCTGTGATGTTGCCTGTCAGGATGGTAGAAACTGGTCAGTATTTCACTGTCCATACCAAACTTCTGCAACCGCTGAAGAAAGAAGAGCTGCTGTCTTGCTGACTTTGTGACCATACCTTTATGGTGTGACCAGCTCAGATCCTCGCTGATGTTAGTTCTAGGGAATCTGAAGCAGCTGACTCTCTCCACTGCTGTGCCTCCAATGTAGATGGGTGTGTGCTCCTCTTCTGCAGTCTCCTGTAGTCCACTATCATCTCCTTGGTTTTGCTGACACTGAACAGCAGGTTGTTGTCCTGGCACCAAGATGTCAGGGTTGCCACCTCTCCTCTGTAAGCACTCATTTTCACTCGTGATACAGCCGATTATGGTGGTGTCATCAGCAAATGTAATGATGCCGTTTGAGGTGAGTTGCCATAGAGATAGAGCGATAGGTGATTGTACAACGAGTACAACAGGGGGCTTAGCACACATCCCTGCAGGACACCAGTGCTGTGTGTTAGAGTGGAGGAGATGATGTTACCCAGCTGTACCCCCTGTGTCCTGTCAGTCAGGAAGTCAAGGATCCAAGTGCACAGGGATGAACAGATGTTCAGGTCTCTCAGTTTCATGATCAGCCTGGATGGAACTACAGTATGGTGTTAAAAGCGGAACTGTAGTCGATGAAGAGCATCCGTACATAGGTGCTTTTCTTATTCAGGTGATAGAGAGCAGTGTTCAAAGCAAATGGTATTGCATCGTCTGTGGAACATTTTGGCCTATGTGGGTCTAATGTAGAAGACAGGGAGGATGTAATATGATCTTTAACTAACCGCTCAAAGCACTTCATAACTGAAGTGAGAGCAACAGGGTGGTAATTGTTAAGACAGCTCACTGTTGATTTCTTAATGACTGATGGTAGACCTCTTCAAACACGCGGGCATAACAGACTGAAGCAAGGAGAGATTAAATATGTCCATAGAGACCTCAGCCAGTTCAGATGTACAAGCCTTGAGAACAGGACCTGGGATGTTGTCAGGTCCTGGAGCTTTATGAGTATTCACCTTCCTAAGTGATTTACATACATCTCTTTCAGATAAATGAGCAGCAATCTTGCTCTAACAGAGACTCTGACCTGATTTCTTATGGGATATTTGTATTTCAAGTTCTTATGGGATATTTGTATTTCATTTATCCTTTATTTTTCTAGCAGAGACCCACTAAGATCTTAATCTCTTTTTCAAGGGAGCCCTATTTGAACACAATGCTGAACAACACAGAGTAACAAAGGACAATGGAATAATACACCATCCTAATGGTAGCTCAAAACATCACACGAGTTGGTAAACATCAGTTCAGTTGGGGAGCAGCATCGGATATGCTGACAGTAGCCTACTTTTTCATTTGTCTTTCATTTTCATTCTAACTAATGAATGACTAATTGCAGCCCTAGTGATCAGATTAACATTATTACATTTTCTGTGTGGCCTGACTAATTTTGTGTGCAGTAATTTTGAGTGGTCTGTGCGCGCACGCGCACAGCTTAGAGGGAACATAGGTCATATCCCAGGGCAACAATCTTAGATGTAAAAACATTTTTATTTACATGTAAAGTGCAGACAGAGGTATTTACCATTTTGAAAAAAAGAAAAATGATAATATCTTATGTCATGATATTACTGATGCACCTTCAACTAGGCCCATCCCTCCCTATAAATATTCATGCATCATGCCCGACCCACCCTATACATATTCAAGTTAAATAAATTAGTACAAATATAATGCTTTTCCTATCGATTTCTGTACATTATTTTCAAGTTGGCCTTTTTGTGGGTAGCCAGCTTATGGATTTTTGATTAGCCTAGTGGTTATTCCATAAATAAAATACATTTTTCAACACTTTTCAACTCATAGAATTGAACAAATAAGAACACTGCACTCAATGCAAATGAGACATTTCAAAAGTCCAGTGCATGTCTCTGTAATGAGATTCATGTGCATTTCATCATGTGCATTCCAAAGTCTATCTTAGTCAACCTCCTCAATGGTGGGGCCTTGTGAGCTGGCCCCTGGGCCATTACGTGCCTGGGCACCACAGCCTCCTGCTGGCATTCCTCCAGGCATCCCTCCCTGGTACAGTTTGGAGATGATGGGGTTGCACACCTTCTCAAGCTCCTTCTGCTGGTGCTCGTACTCCTCTTTGTCGGCCAGCTGGTTGTTCTCCAGCCAGGAAATGGCCTGGTTGCACTTCTCAACAACTGTTTTCTTGTCCTCCTCACTGATTTTGCCTTTCATGTTCTCATCCTCAACGCTGCTCTTCATGTTGAACGCATAGGACTCCAGGGTGTTCTTGGCAGCAACCTTCTCTCTCTGAACGTCATCTTCTGCTTTGTATTTCTCTGCATCCTGCACCATCTTCTCAATATCCTCCTTGCTTAACCTGCCTTTGTCATTTGTAATGGTTATCTTGTTCTCTTTGCCAGTGCTTTTGTCCACTGCTGACACATTGAGGATTCCATTAGCGTCAATGTCAAAGGTCACCTCAATCTGGGGGACTCCACGCGGGGCCGGGGGGATCCCAGTCAGGTCAAACTTGCCCAGCAGGTTGTTGTCCTTGGTCATGGCTCTCTCTCCTTCATACACCTGGATCAGGACCCCGGGCTGGTTGTCTGAGTAGGTGGTGAAGGTCTGGGTCTGTTTGGTGGGGATGGTGGTGTTGCGCTTGATGAGGGCAGTCATGACTCCTCCAGCCGTCTCGATGCCCAGAGACAGCGGGGCCACATCCAGCAGCAGTAGGTCCTGGACGTTCTCAGACTTGTCGCCCATGAGAATTGCAGCCTGGACTGCAGCACCATAGGCCACTGCCTCGTCAGGGTTGATGCCCTTGTTCAGCTCCCTCCCATTGAAGAAATCCTGCAGCTGCTTCTGGATTTTAGGGATTCTGGTGGAACCTCCCACCAAGACGATGTCATGAATTTGTGATTTGTCCAGCTTGGCATCTCTCAGGGCCTTCTCCACGGGCTCAAGGGTTCCCCTGAAGAGGTCGGAGTTCATCTCCTCAAAGCGAGCTCTGGTGATGGAGGTGTAGAAATCAATGCCTTCATAGAGAGAGTCAATCTCAATGCTGGCTTGGGTGCTGGAGGACAGAGTTCTCTTGGCCCTCTCGCATGCTGTGCGCAGCCTCCTCAGTGCCCTCTTGTTCTGGCTGATGTCCTTCTTAAACTTCCTCTTGAACTCCTCCACAAAGTGATTCACCATGCGATTATCAAAGTCTTCCCCTCCCAGGTGAGTGTCCCCAGCTGTGGCTTTCACCTCAAAGATGCCATCTTCAATGGTTAGGATAGAAACATCAAAGGTGCCACCACCCAGGTCAAAGATGAGGACATTACGTTCACCACTCTTGCTTTTGTCCAGCCCATAAGCAATGGCTGCTGCTGTGGGCTCGTTGATGATCCTAAGCACATTCAGTCCAGCAATCACTCCAGCATCCTTGGTGGCCTGGCGTTGTGAGTCATTGAAGTAGGCAGGTACAGTGATGACGGCATTGTTTACTTTCTGTCCCAGGTAGGCCTCAGCAATCTCCTTCATCTTGACCAGGACCATGGAGGAGATCTCTTCTGGGTTAAATGTTTTGTTCTCTCCTTTGTACTCCACTTGAACTTTGGGCTTTCCTCCATCACTGATGACTTGGAAGGGCCAGTGCTTCATGTCAGACTGCACGACGGGCTCATCAAACTTTCGTCGGATCAAACGCTTGGCATCAAAAACGGTGTTGTTGGGGTTCATGGCCACCTGATTTTTTGCAGCATCACCAATCAGTCTCTCTGTGTCTGTGAAGGCCACATAACTCGGGGTGGTTCTGTTGCCCTGGTCGTTGGCAATGATCTCCACTTTTCCATGCTGGAACACCCCCACACAGGAGTAGGTGGTACCCAGGTCAATACCAATGGAAACACCTTTTGCTGATGACATCTTGAATTCTGCACACATATAGAAAATTAGAATAGAATAATTAAAAATGATAATATCTTATGTCATGATATTACTGATGCACCTTCAACTAGGCCCATCCCTCCCTATAAATATTCATGCATCATGCCCCTCCCTCCCTATAAATATTCAAGTTAAATAAATTAGTACAAATATAATGCTTTTCCTATCGATTTCTGTACATTATTTTCAAGTTGGCCTTTTTGTGGGTAGCCAGCTTATGGATTTTTGAATAGCCTAGTGGTTATTCCATAAAACATGTAATTGCAAATGTGGTCATGTTACATTTTTATAGCCTAAATAACATAGGCCTAGTAAAGAACAAATATTGTGGCTTTTGGTTCTTTGCCTCATGCTAATGTGTATATAGGCCTATCATTTTGTGACATAACCTAACATTTACTCACAGTAGTTGAGATTATTTTGAAAGTTGCTTCGATGGTAAATTCGTTTGAGGACCAATTCTGTTTGTCTTCTTTCTTCTTCAAGATTATAGCCTGTCCCTTGCTGCTTTCCTTTCTTTCACTTCTGGACAGCTGTCTGAAGTTCCTATTTATATCTAGGTACACCGCACTCCAGCAGGTTCTGGAACAATCATCCAACTCTAACCAATAAAATCGCCTCCTGGTCTGCACTGACCAATACGATTGCAGTACGTTGTGCAGATCGAAAAAAAAATACACTACAACAGCTGAGACTTTCCAGCAGCTGTTAGAACTTTCGTGAACTTTGCAAAATCCATCTGAAGTGACAGCCGGTTCCAAATAGATTGTATCGAAATTAAACAAATTCAGGCTAAGCTCTTAAGACTTTTAAATGGTAACCTAGTGGCCATTTATTAACAGTCACATCGCCGAGGTTCATATTAGTGTAAATTAGGCTATGCGTGTCTTCGCATAATATTCCCATATTGTAGGCCCTATTAGGTTTTTTTTCTTCAGGTTCTTAAGAAATATAGGCTACCTACCCCATACTACACAATTGAAGATGGAAAGCCACTCGTCAGTTCTAATCTAGGTTTTTCATTAGGCTAGGCAGACAGATGTTTTTTTTATTATTATTCCCGATCAGACCCGATCGTAACCTACGATAATATATGCATGACAGAATTTCTGGAACATTCCCCCTTTATGTTGTGGATGGTTATCGACAGACAGTCTATACGAACCATGGTGTAATCGTACCGTAGCCTATAGGCCTATAAGGTAGGTAAAACTGATCCTGATGAACTGAATCAATGTGCCCAGGTTCTTTCCCGTGCACTGACAGGAGAATGCCTGTAGGGGGCACAAGTGGCATTTTTGTTGTGGTCGGCCAACTCAAACACAATTTCTGAAAACACCTGTCTAAGAACATACATTACGATCATGTAACTGATGCACAATAAACCATATCCAACATGCAAATAGCCTATGCTTCTGCACATCCAAGTCCATCCAAGTATTGATAAAAACATAGAATTCTGCTGGTATCCTCAATAGAATGTATTATGCGGTTTTCCTTATTAGTCAGGTAAGATTTTATACAGAAATCATTTGGCCTCACTTAGCCTACAAGACTGCTTGTTCGCAGTGAAAAAATATCTAACCTTTACTCATAGTGGTTGAGATAGTAGGCTACATTAACTTCATCTTCTTCTTTCAGATCTAGATGGTAGAATTTATTCTAAGATTGACTCTGATTTTATTTTATTTTGAATAAAATAATCTTTTGACCAAAAAACAACAAAGGACCAACACATAGAGACCAGTTACATAGTTGAACACTCCTTCCCTTTCTGAAAATATTGGCGGATTACATGTCATAGATGATCTCATGAACTTCAGGAGACTGCAGAGTAGTACATGTCTCAGTTGTGAACAAGCTGGTACATGGAGTTGGTTCTTCTAAGTGAACACCAACAGCTGACTTCTGTCTGAGAGCCATTTTTTCTGTTTACTAATACAAGATGAAATAGAAGTATATTTTTGCCACACTGTTCTGCTATAGACACTATAAAATGAATGCGGTGTTGTTATGCATGCAATGCAACTAATCAAATACCATCATGGAGGGGCCTGACAGTCTACAGAAAGGAGATCAGGAAAGAACATCTAAAAACAAGATGAGGAGTTGCATATTGCATGATGTTTTTTGCATCTCCCAGACAATTAAAAATAGTGATTTTTGTGATTTTGTAATTCTAAGGTTTCGGATAAAATACAGTGAATACTTTAAATTATATAAATGGACATATAGCCTAACAGTATATCTCTGGTGACTGCAGACCCTTGTTCATATCTCAGAGTGTTGAAGAAGTTGACATATGTTGATATTATGTAGGAGGACCAAGATATGGTGACCCTCTGCCTTGATTGGAAGTTGTCTAGTTTTGTTATGTAAGCAAGCTCGCAGACAGGCCCAACCCGATCATAGGGCGACAGTATTTGTAATTCAAAGACTGAAGTATAAAAGCTAGAAGTGATACCAAATGAAGAGCTGTTTGGGATCGGAGTTGAGCCAAAAGATTTGGATCAATGAAAAGTGCCAGAATTGCCATTACAACAGAGCCTACAGTGTTGCTGTTTCAGATTATCGTCAACCAGTGTCCAGGCTTGGTCAAAGCTAGAGGCGTTATGAGTTGCTAGACACTTTTAAAAATATACCTTCATTTGTTGAATGGACTTTTTGTAAAGCCCACAGACCGTCAAGGTTGACCAATAATAAGCACACAGTGCCTTCCATTGTCTAACAGGCTACATACGTTCATGTGAAATAACCTGCAATCCAGCAGATTTATGAACGTAAGATTATAATTTTCTTATACATGTTAAATAATTTAACTTTAAACACTATTTTCATGTAATACAAAGTTAACGATTCATGGTGTGAACAAAACAGGAGACCATGAAATTTAATTTTGTATAAAAATTTACTTTGGAAACCGCAACCAAGGGAAAACAGTTGACCATTTTTTTAAAGAACAATAAAAACATCTCAAAATTAGTAACATAGGAAGACAGTAAATCACAATACACCAAATATATGACATCTTGTTCCAAATGATGAAAATACCTTTGTGTAGAGTGTTTGTGTAGAATAACATTTTATTAGGCCTGTATTCTGCATTACAGATTGACCGCTAATAAGGGTGGTATAAGACCATCAAGATGAAATTGTTCATTCACCAAACTATCCCTTCTAATCTGTGGAACTGGCCACATGAAAAAGGCTTTTATTTCAAATATTTTAAAAATAATTGTAACTTATGAATTGAGACTAACATTTTCTCACAGCTGTGTTAAATAATGTACACTATTACATTTTAAACACTATTTCATCATCCAATAAATATCAGGTTAATCATGGTGTGAACAAAACAGGAATCCATGAAATTTCATTGTTTTAGACAAATTTAATTTACATGTAAACTGCATAGAGGTTTTTGCATTTCCCCTGGGGATCAATAAAGTATCTATGTATCTATCTATCTATCTATCTATCTATCTATATCTAATTGTTGGCCATTTTTTAAAGAACATCCCAAAATGAGTAAGACATGAAGACAGGAAGTAAATTACAGTACATCCAATATATTGACAATCACAAGTAAATAAGTCACAAGTATTAACACTGTAAAAAAATATACAAATTTCAACAAATAAACAAAACATTTTGTGAGGAAGTTTCATGTGCATTTCAACATGTGCATTCCAAAGTCCATCTTAGTCCACCTCCTCAATGGTGGGGCCCTGTGAACTGGCCCCTGGGCCACTGCGTGCCTGGGCACCACAGCCTCCTGCTGGCATTCCTCCAGGCATCCCTCCCTGGTACAGTTTGGAGATGATGGGGTTGCACACCTTCTCAAGCTCCTTCTGCTGGTGCTCGTACTCCTCTTTGTCGGCCAGCTGGTTGTTCTCCAGCCAGGAAATGGCCTGGTTGCACTTCTCAACAACTGTTTTCTTGTCCTCCTCACTGATTTTGCCTTTCATGTTCTCATCCTCAACGCTGCTCTTCATGTTGAACGCATAGGACTCCAGGGTGTTCTTGGCAGCAACCTTCTCTCTCTGAACGTCATCTTCTGCTTTGTATTTCTCTGCATCCTGCACCATCTTCTCAATATCCTCCTTGCTCAACCTGCCTTTGTCATTTGTAATGGTTATCTTGTTCTCTTTGCCAGTGCTTTTGTCCACTGCCGACACATTGAGGATTCCATTAGCGTCAATGTCAAAGGTCACCTCAATCTGGGGGACTCCACGCGGGGCCGGGGGGATCCCAGTCAGGTCAAACTTGCCCAGCAGGTTGTTGTCCTTGGTCATGGCTCTCTCTCCTTCATACACCTGGATCAGGACCCCGGGCTGGTTGTCTGAGTAGGTGGTGAAAGTCTGGGTCTGTTTGGTGGGGATGGTGGTGTTGCGCTTGATGAGGGCAGTCATGACTCCTCCAGCCGTCTCGATGCCCAGAGACAGCGGGGCCACATCCAGCAGCAGTAGGTCCTGGACGTTGTCAGACTTGTCGCCCATGAGAATTGCAGCCTGGACTGCAGCACCATAGGCCACTGCCTCGTCAGGGTTGATGCCCTTGTTCAGCTCCCTCCCATTGAAGAAATCCTGCAGCTGCTTCTGGATTTTAGGGATTCTGGTGGAACCTCCCACCAAGACGATGTCATGAATTTGTGATTTGTCCAGCTTGGCATCTCTCAGGGCCTTCTCCACAGGCTCAAGGGTTCCCCTGAAGAGGTCGGAGTTCATCTCCTCAAAGCGAGCTCTGGTGATGGAGGTGTAGAAATCAATGCCTTCATAGAGAGAGTCGATCTCAATGCTGGCCTGGGTGCTGGAGGACAGAGTTCTCTTGGCCCTCTCGCATGCTGTGCGCAGCCTCCTCAGTGCCCTCTTGTTCTGGCTGATGTCCTTCTTAAACTTCCTCTTGAACTCCTCCACAAAGTGATTCACCATGCGATTATCAAAGTCTTCCCCACCCAGGTGAGTGTCCCCAGCTGTGGCTTTCACCTCAAAGATGCCATCGTCAATGGTTAGGATAGAAACATCAAAGGTGCCACCACCCAGGTCAAAGATGAGGACATTACGTTCACCACTCTTGCTTTTGTCCAGCCCATAAGCAATGGCTGCTGCTGTGGGCTCGTTGATGATCCTAAGCACGTTCAGTCCAGCAATCACTCCAGCATCCTTGGTGGCCTGGCGTTGTGAGTCATTGAAGTAGGCAGGTACAGTGATGACGGCATTGTTTACTTTCTGTCCCAGGTAGGCCTCAGCAATCTCCTTCATCTTGACCAGGACCATGGAGGAGATCTCTTCTGGGTTAAATGTTTTGTTCTCTCCTTTGTACTCCACTTGAACTTTGGGCTTTCCTCCATCACTGATGACTTGGAAGGGCCAGTGCTTCATGTCAGACTGCACGACGGGCTCATCAAACTTTCGTCCGATCAAACGCTTGGCATCAAAGACGGTGTTGTTGGGGTTCATGGCCACCTGATTTTTTGCAGCATCACCAATCAGTCTCTCTGTGTCTGTGAAGGCCACATAACTCGGGGTGGTTCTGTTGCCCTGGTCGTTGGCAATGATCTCCACTTTTCCATGCTGGAACACCCCCACACAGGAATAGGTGGTACCCAGGTCGATTCCAATGGAAACACCTTTTGCTGATGACATCTTGAATTCTTCACAAAAAATATACAAAATATAAATGATTTTTAATATACAATGAATTCTGCACAAAATATATACAAAATATAAATGATTTACAAGGTAGATATGTAGGCTAATGACACTAATGCACTATAAACGAGTTTTCCAATATACTGGCATTCTTTCAGGTAAAGATACAATACACTGATCACAAACGTTTTATGTTGCCTTACCTATACTATAGGCCTGGGCTACCTGTTCTATATACTGCTTTCCCCAGCTTTATAGTATCATTGGATGAATTATTCCATAAAACCTCCAAAAGCAAATGATATGTAGTCTTGCTAAATGTCATAATCTAAACACCATTTATCAATGTCTATGCATTAGTCTACAAGGCTGTTATCCCCACCTCCAATGCCAGCAGTAGCCTAAATGTAATCATTTTTGAGACATAACAACATAATATTTACTCACAGTGTCTGAGGTTATATTGAAAGTTGTCTCGAAGGTAAATGTTCTAGTAGTAAAGTTTTGTCCTGCCTCTTCTTCTTCTGCTTTTTCAGAACTGCACCGCCTCTTCCCTCTCGTTCACCTCTGTCTGGATACTGCGATTAACACCTTTCAGACGTTCTAGTAGCCTATATATCTCAGCACACGCACTCCAGCAGTTTCTGGAACACTCAGCTAACTTTAGCCAATAAAATCGTGGCTATGTGCATTGACCAATAAGAGCTACGGACACACCCACACACTAAAAGCTGAGACTTCGAATAGAAGATTCTGCCGCTCCGCAGAAGTTACATAAGTTACATAAATTATCATGCCTAGGCTACCAAATATATGTTGAAGTGTTGAAATTAAACAGACAATAATTCTAGGCTAAACGTAGCATCTTGTTTATTAAACGACGCTCTGCTCCGATCAGAATCAATTCAGTAGGCTAGTGTCTTGGGATAAAGCGAAAGAAAATGAAATGTTTGCAACAACAAGAACACAAACAAAGAATGACATTAACTTCCATTTAAAAATAATCCATTAATAACAGTAATGTCGATGACAAATAATTTAATGAGTAGGCTGGTTGAGAGCATTCTCGACAAACCGAGGTGCATCAGGAATATTCTACACGCTTCTGGAAACGTCTCGACAGCTGAATGAGCAAACTGCAACATGATTGGTCCGAAACAGCTGCACTTACAGAGCTTTCCAGAATCTGCTAGAATGTAGCGCGCGGAACTATAAAGACGGTGGGCTTCCACTGGGTTTGACAGTTCACTTGAATAGTTCTAGATCTAGACATCTTATTCCGAATTCGGCGGAGGACCAAGGGATTTCGACGTTAAAGTCTTCTTCTGACGATCAAAGGTAAGTCAAAGTGGATCGAGTTGCTCTTCACTTTGAACTCGATTTCTTTTCAAGTAGCCTAGGCTATGTTGTACATTGTAATGTTATTTATGACAAAGGACAGCGTTATACCTTAAAGTTATAATAACGGTAAATTATTGTTAACGTAACGATAGCTCATGAAATATTGCTAAATGTTACCGTAACTTTACCGGTCAGTAGGCTAATGTAACGTTGAAAACAGGCTATGTTCAGACCAGACCAGAGCCCTTGAGTCGAGAGATAGGCTATAACGTTAGGCGGCTTTTTTAGCTTCAATTTTTACATTAGGCATAGCATTACAATCCCATGGAGTAGTAAGACAGTGTTTCAATAAAGTCCACGGCGCTGAAATCGCCACCGCCACCGCGTTTCTGCAACGTCTTAACATAACTGCTAACGTTAAAGTTAAACTTCTCAGAAAAAAGGGCCAGTTGACTGACCATATCCAAAAACCATCAGAATGGAGACATACATAACGTTATCTTTGCGCGGAGAAACATTTGTTTTAGGCTACCATCCACTTTGAGCATAGTGAGCTATATTCATGCATGTAACGTTAGTTAAACTAAAGTGTTAACGTAGGTTATGGCACCAATGCGTTTTGCTGCCAGCAGTTTCTCAAATAAAAAAAAAACGCCCTGGCCATCTTTTCTTGTCAAAAAAGACGCCCAGTCTTAATAGGCCTACATGCTGCTGCACTGAAAATGCCACAGGAAGGAACAATTAAACAAAACAGTTAAGGATAGTTAATGTAACGATGAGGAGATGTGTGGAATGGGCCATTGACTGTAGCCTAGGCCTAGTTTCTATGGTTTGATTTATCACATATTTCAAGCAGTGCTGGTCTCCTTGGTAACACGTCTGTGTCCTCCAGAGATCATACATCATTTAATGTTTAATGTGGATGCTGTGTGTTAATTAATTGACATTAAATGTAAATTAGGCCTATAACAGTTTTTATCAAATGAAAAATATTGCAAAGGTTTTTTCCATTCAACATGATGGTATTTAAGTAGGCTAGCTAATTAAATGGAAACATGTAGACCTATCTAGACTAGTCTATATTAAACAGAAACATTTAGCCTAGGCCCATCTAAACAAAAAATGGAGTTGTTTTCTTCTTTTCGACATGTCCGCAACAATGGCGCATATAGGTTTTTAATCAAAAAGTTATGCCATGTAGACGAGAACATTTAATACTCATGTCAGTAGTGTTTCTATCAGAAGGTTAGCCTACATAAAATGTCTTACATTTTATGTAGATTAATAAACTGATGCATTAATATGCCATACCAATGCATATTTTTAAAGATCTATCTTGATTATGTCCTAAACTAATACAAAAATGTATATTGTGTGTGTGTGCAGAATTCAAGATGTCATCAGCAAAAGGTGTTTCCATTGGTATCGACCTGGGTACCACCTATTCCTGTGTGGGGGTGTTCCAGCATGGAAAAGTGGAGATCATTGCCAACGACCAGGGCAACAGAACCACCCCGAGTTATGTGGCCTTCACAGACACAGAGAGACTGATTGGTGATGCTGCAAAAAATCAGGTGGCCATGAACCCCAACAACACCGTCTTTGATGCCAAGCGTTTGATCGGACGAAAGTTTGATGAGCCCGTCGTGCAGTCTGACATGAAGCACTGGCCCTTCCAAGTCATCAGTGATGGAGGAAAGCCCAAAGTTCAAGTGGAGTACAAAGGAGAGAACAAAACATTTAACCCAGAAGAGATCTCCTCCATGGTCCTGGTCAAGATGAAGGAGATTGCTGAGGCCTACCTGGGACAGAAAGTAAACAATGCCGTCATCACTGTACCTGCCTACTTCAATGACTCACAACGCCAGGCCACCAAGGATGCTGGAGTGATTGCTGGACTGAATGTGCTCAGGATCATCAACGAGCCCACAGCAGCAGCCATTGCTTATGGGCTGGACAAAAGCAAGAGTGGTGAACGTAATGTCCTCATCTTTGACCTGGGTGGTGGCACCTTTGATGTTTCTATCCTGACCATTGACGATGGCATCTTTGAGGTGAAAGCCACAGCTGGGGACACTCACCTGGGTGGGGAAGACTTTGATAATCGCATGGTGAATCACTTTGTGGAGGAGTTCAAGAGGAAGTTTAAGAAGGACATCAGCCAGAACAAGAGGGCACTGAGGAGGCTGCGCACAGCATGCGAGAGGGCCAAGAGAACTCTGTCCTCCAGCACCCAGGCCAGCATTGAGATCGACTCTCTGTATGAAGGCATTGATTTCTACACCTCCATCACCAGAGCTCGCTTTGAGGAGATGAACTCCGACCTCTTCAGGGGAACCCTTGAGCCTGTGGAGAAGGCCCTGAGAGATGCCAAGCTGGACAAATCACAAATTCATGACATCGTCTTGGTGGGAGGTTCCACCAGAATCCCTAAAATCCAGAAGCAGCTGCAGGATTTCTTCAATGGGAGGGAGCTGAACAAGGGCATCAACCCTGACGAGGCAGTGGCCTATGGTGCTGCAGTCCAGGCTGCCATTCTCATGGGCGACAAGTCTGAGAATGTCCAGGACCTACTGCTGCTGGATGTGGCCCCGCTGTCTCTGGGCATCGAGACGGCTGGAGGAGTCATGACTGCCCTCATCAAGCGCAACACCACCATCCCCACCAAACAGACCCAGACCTTCACCACCTACTCAGACAACCAGCCCGGGGTCCTGATCCAGGTGTATGAAGGAGAGAGAGCCATGACCAAGGACAACAACCTGCTGGGCAAGTTTGAGCTGACTGGGATCCCCCCGGCCCCACGTGGAGTCCCCCAGATTGAGGTGACCTTTGACATTGACGCTAATGGAATCCTCAATGTGTCGGCAGTGGACAAAAGCACTGGCAAAGAGAACAAGATAACCATTACAAATGACAAAGGCAGGTTGAGCAAGGAGGATATTGAGAAGATGGTGCAGGATGCAGAGAAATACAAAGCAGAAGATGACGTTCAGAGAGAGAAGGTTGCTGCCAAGAACACCCTGGAGTCCTATGCGTTCAACATGAAGAGCAGCGTTGAGGATGAGAACATGAAAGGCAAAATCAGTGAGGAGGACAAGAAAACAGTTGTTGAGAAGTGCAACCAGGCCATTTCCTGGCTGGAGAACAACCAGCTGGCCGACAAAGAGGAATACGAGCACCAGCAGAAGGAGCTTGAGAAGGTGTGCAACCCCATCATCTCCAAACTGTACCAGGGAGGGATGCCTGGAGGAATGCCAGCAGGAGGCTGTGGTGCCCAGGCACGCAGTGGCCCAGGGGCCAGTTCACAGGGCCCCACCATTGAGGAGGTGGACTAAGATAGACTTTGGAATGCACATGTTGAAATGCATATGAAACTCCCTCACAAAATTGTATTTGTTGAAATTTGTATATTGTTTTTTACACTGTTAATATTTGAGACTTTTTTACTTGAAAGAAGATTGTTAATATATTGGATGTACTGTAATTTACTTTCTGTCTTCATATTTTACTCATTTTGGGATTTTCTTTAAAAAATGAATAACAGTTTACTCTATGCAGTTTATATGTAAATTAAATTTGTTTGAAACAATGAAATGTCATGGATTCTTGTTTTGTTCACATCATGATTAACCTGATATTTATTGGATGACTATGAAATAGTGTTTAAAGTGTAATAGTGTACATTATTTAGAACAGCTGTGAGAAAATGTTAGTCTTAGTTAGAAGCTATAGTTTGGTGAATGAACAATTTCATTTTGATGGTCTTATACCACCCTTATGAGCGGTCAATCTGTAATGCAGAATGCAGGCCTAATGAAATGTTATTTAAAACACTCTACACAAATTTATTTTCATCAGTTACAGGTTATTTAATATAATGATATTGTTATGTATTAGACATTGTTATGCATGTATTGTGCCTTTGGGACACATGAGGGTGCACCCCATTGATCTCCCTTTAAAAGGTGTCTGACAACTATTAGTATCTCTGGCTTTTGCCAAGCCTATAAATAGAGCTTTTATAATTCAATCAAATTTAAACCTTTGAGTTATAAATACCGTCGGGCTGAACAATTGCACGGAATGGCCAGCTAGCAGTAGTGAGGAGGTGTTTGCTGAATGTGACAAAACATGTTATGCGCTTGAAATCACGTAAAATCCCTGAATGTGCCTTTCAGTGTGTTCTATACAAAAGCTAATTTCCAAAAAATCACTATTTTGCATTGTCTGGGAAATGGGAAAAAATCCTGCAACATGCAACCCATACTCATCTGGTTGTCTCACTCCATAGATAGATAGATACTTTATTCATCCCAACGGAAATTTTAAGCATCCAGCTTACACAACCATAACCATCTCCTTTCTGTAGACTATCGGGCCCCTCCACCCACTCTTTTCACCTGATAGTAAAATTGATTGGTTGCATTCCATGCATAACACAATACAACATTAAATGCATTAGTGTCCATGGCGGAGCAGTGTTGCAAAAATATGACTCTATTCTGTCTTGTAATATTTAATGTTTAACAAAAAAAAGAAGACGTTCACTTAGAAGAGCCAGCTCCATGAAGCAGCTTGTTCACAACCGACACATGTACTACTCTCCTGCAGTCTCCTAAAGTTTATGTAATCGGTCTATATGACATATTCAGCCAATATCTTCAGAAAGGAAAGGAGGTGTTCAACTATGTAGCCGGTCTTTATGCGTTGGTCCTTTGGGTTTATTGGTCAAAAGATTAAAATCA
Organism: Alosa sapidissima; assembly: GCF_018492685.1. NCBI lineage: Eukaryota > Metazoa > Chordata > Actinopteri > Clupeiformes > Clupeidae > Alosa > Alosa sapidissima. The sequence goes on from NC_055965.1 coordinate 5,320,445, forward strand.
AAGTGGTCTGAAATCAGAGTCCATTTCAGTATAGATTTGAGGCCTACTCAATCCCAATCTGAAAGAGGAAGATGAACATCAGTACAAGCAAATTGACTATCGAGAATACATGATGAGATCTCAACCACTATGAATAAAGATTAGATATTTTTTTACTGCCAAGCAGTGAGTTGATATGTTAACTAGATCAAATGGTTTCTGTAAGCCTAGCCTACCTGACTAATAAGGAAACCCCATAATAGGCTATGGAGGATAACAGCAGAATTGTATTTTTTTACATTTTATTATTATTAATGTGTCTTCACTTAAAAATATAGACTAATTCTTTACATGTTGAACATGGTTTATTGTGCATCAATTACATCATTACGTATCGGCCTCGAAACTGTTTGAGAACTCAACCACATCAACAAAACATATCCTGTGTGCCCCCTTCAGGCTTTCTCCTGTCAGTGCACGGGCAAGGTTGACCCAGCTCACGCGAATGGTAAAACCAATAGCACCAGGATCCATTAGCCTAGACTTTTTGTTAATACCCATCCACAAAAGAAAGGGAAACTATTCGAGAAATTCTGCATGCATGCCATCATCGTAGGTTACGATCAGGTTGTGAATGAAAGGAAAACCTGTCTGGGTGATACTGTTAAAGCTCAAAGATGGCTTTCAGATTCAAATTTGTGGGTTCTTCACATTTGTATGGGGTAGGCCTATGTATTGCCAACCTGAAGAAAAATCGAATAGAAAAGCGTAAGCCTACTTCTGTTAAGGCTTTAGGAAGAACACAAATAACTTCACTAATAATGAAGAGACGGTTAAATGGTCAATAATCTTTACAAATTAGCCTTCTAATTTGCTTAATTCCAACACAATATTTGCCACACCGTCACCTCCTGAAAGTTCACGAAAGTTCTGACAGCTACTGGAAGCACTGGAAGACTCAGCTGTTGTGTATTTTTCCGTCTGCGACACCTACTGCAATCTTATTGGTCAATGAAGACCGAGCAACGATTTTATTGGTCAGACTTAGATGACTGTTCTAGAAACTGCTGGAGTGTGGTGAGCTGAGATATATATTGGAAGTAGCCTAGGTGTTCGGGAGAGACTGAAGTAAATGAGAGGAAAGCAGCGGGGATTGGAATACAGAGAGGAAGCAAGAAGACGGATAATTTATTTGTAGGTTACCACAAAAAAGCAACTTTCAAGATAACGCCAGTCACTGTGAGTAAATGTTAGTTTATGTTGCAAAATGATTTAGGCATTCGAGTGGGGCTAGAAAGCCTGTAGACTGAAGTTGAGATATCCTAATTAGAGAAATGAATTCACGATATGTTTTTTCCCCATGCTTTATTGAACTACAAAGCTCAAACATAATATTTGTTATTATAACCTTTAATATGATCACATTTGCTGTGACATGAGCTTTATGGAATAGCCACTCAAAAATCCATAAGCTAATAGACCTAGCCTAGGCTACTTGAAAATTATGTACAGAAAGCAGTAGCAACATTGATTTGTACTCATTTGTTTTAACTTTTGATATATTGTTGATGGTGCATCAGTAATATCATAAGATATTATCATTTTTAATTATTCTATATTCAAATGTTCAAAATGTGTGCAGAATTCAAGATGTCATCAGCAAAAGGTGTTTCCATTGGTATCGACCTGGGTACCACCTACTCCTGTGTGGGGGTGTTCCAGCATGGAAAAGTGGAGATCATTGCCAACGACCAGGGCAACAGAACCACCCCGAGTTATGTGGCCTTCACAGACACAGAGAGACTGATTGGTGATGCTGCAAAAAATCAGGTGGCCATGAACCCCAACAACACGGTCTTTGATGCCAAGCGTCTGATCGGACGGAAATTTGATGATCCCGTCGTGCAGTCTGACATGAAGCACTGGCCCTTCCAAGTCATCAGTGATGGAGGAAAGCCCAAAGTTCAAGTGGAGTACAAAGGAGAGAACAAAACATTTAACCCAGAAGAGATCTCCTCCATGGTCCTGGTCAAGATGAAGGAGATTGCTGAGGCCTACCTGGGACAGAAAGTAAACAATGCCGTCATCACTGTACCTGCCTACTTCAATGACTCACAACGCCAGGCCACCAAGGATGCTGGAGTGATTGCTGGACTGAATGTGCTCAGGATCATCAACGAGCCCACAGCAGCAGCCATTGCTTATGGGCTGGACAAAAGCAAGAGTGGTGAACTTAATGTCCTCATCTTTGACCTGGGTGGTGGCACCTTTGATGTTTCTATCCTAACCATTGACGATGGCATCTTTGAGGTGAAAGCCACAGCTGGGGACACTCACCTGGGTGGGGAAGACTTTGATAATCGCATGGTGAATCACTTTGTGGAGGAGTTCAAGAGGAAGTTTAAGAAGGACATCAGCCAGAACAAGAGGGCACTGAGGAGGCTGCGCACAGCATGCGAGAGGGCCAAGAGAACTCTGTCCTCCAGCACCCAGGCCAGCATTGAGATTGACTCTCTCTATGAAGGCATTGATTTCTACACCTCCATCACCAGAGCTCGCTTTGAGGAGATGAACTCCGACCTCTTCAGGGGAACCCTTGAGCCTGTGGAGAAGGCCCTGAGAGATGCCAAGCTGGACAAATCACAAATTCATGACATCGTCTTGGTGGGAGGTTCCACCAGAATCCCTAAAATCCAGAAGCAGCTGCAGGATTTCTTCAATGGGAGGGAGCTGAACAAGGGCATCAACCCTGACGAGGCAGTGGCCTATGGTGCTGCAGTCCAGGCTGCAATTCTCATGGGCGACAAGTCTGAGAACGTCCAGGACCTACTGCTGCTGGATGTGGCCCCGCTGTCTCTGGGCATCGAGACGGCTGGAGGAGTCATGACTGCCCTCATCAAGCGCAACACCACCATCCCCACCAAACAGACCCAGACCTTCACCACCTACTCAGACAACCAGCCCGGGGTCCTGATCCAGGTGTATGAAGGAGAGAGAGCCATGACCAAGGACAACAACCTGCTGGGCAAGTTTGACCTGACTGGGATCCCCCCGGCCCCACGCGGAGTCCCCCAGATTGAGGTGACCTTTGACATTGACGCTAATGGAATCCTCAATGTGTCAGCAGTGGACAAAAGCACTGGCAAAGAGAACAAGATAACCATTACAAATGACAAAGGCAGGTTGAGCAAGGAGGATATTGAGAAGATGGTGCAGGATGCAGAGAAATACAAAGCAGAAGATGACGTTCAGAGAGAGAAGGTTGCTGCCAAGAACACCCTGGAGTCCTATGCGTTCAACATGAAGAGCAGCGTTGAGGATGAGAACATGAAAGGCAAAATCAGTGAGGAGGACAAGAAAACAGTTGTTGAGAAGTGCAACCAGGCCATTTCCTGGCTGGAGAACAACCAGCTGGCCGACAAAGAGGAATACGAGCACCAGCAGAAGGAGCTTGAGAAGGTGTGCAACCCCATCATCTCCAAACTGTACCAGGGAGGGATGCCTGGAGGAATGCCAGCAGGAGGCTGTGGTGCCCAGGCACGCAGTGGCCCAGGGGCCAGTTCACAGGGCCCCACCATTGAGGAGGTGGACTAAGATGGACTTTGGAATGCTCATGTCAAAAACTACAAATTGAAATGCAGGAGAACCTTCACCATAGAAACATTCATTTGGTTATTGAAACTTGTATATTGATTTTTTTTTATATAGTTGTCATATTGATGACTTTTACTTGAAAGAAAATGTCTTTTTGCATATGTAAATAAAATGATCATAATAAAAAAATGTTTAATTGATAGTTATTGATATTATATGTTGTATTTGCACACATAATGTATTCTGCATAAATATACACAGCATGCATGCATTCATTTCCACAAGGGTCTATTGGAGAGACAAACTAAGTATAGTCAGATAGACAGACTATAGTTTTCATCTGCTATTTTCAAGTTTTGAGTTTATTTCCATGTACTGAAGACAGATGCAACATCATTACCAGTAAAGAGCCAACTTAGCTTCACAGAACAAGTGAAATACTTAATGTTTAAAAAAAATGTTTAACTCTGAAGGGCAAAGAAATAACAAAAAATAAAAAACATATAAAACCACTGGGACAGTATAGTTTTTCCAATCTTTTGGAATTTGTATGTTCTGTTTAACTGTATTATGATAGCACATGTGGAGTTGTTAACATTCTTTCAGTAACCTGATTACTTGTGGATAGAAGCTAAATTTCAATTCAATTTCAATTTAATATCACTTATAGAGTGCCAAAACATTACACATGTCTCATGGCGCTTTACAGTATTAAACAATCAGAGAAGGCCCATGAGTAACAGGGGCGTGGAAAAACTCCTTAGAATTGGAGATACATAAAGGAAGAAACCTCGAGCAGATCCACGACTCAAGGGCTTGACTCATCTGCCTAGGGTTCAGTACAGAACAGTAAGGTCTGTATACATGATAAATTAATAAGTTAGTTAGGTGTAGAGAATAGAACATGGTGTTTAAAGGCACCTGAGGTGTATATTACAAAGAGGTGGGATGGTTACATATCCAGTATGATAATGCATGAATCCAAGCTGTCTCTGAATCTGCAAGTAGACGGGTCCAAATACTTCCATAGCGCCTGTCGGATAGTAGGGGAGAGTGAAGACTGGCATTAGGATAACTGGGGTCTGAGAGGATCCACCTTGCCTCCACCTACTCATAGCAGGTCCTGGGTGGCTCATAGCTCATCTCTGATTCTGTTCTGTTGAGTTCTGCAAGCCTGGGAATACCCATACGAACCCTTGGTAAATCTCCATTGATAAGGGTCTGGTCTGGTCTTAACAAGGCTACAATTCTGCTGTAGCTCAGTTTAAACGTTTGTTCATACAATGACACAAATATAACTCTGGAGGGCGCTGTTTGCTTAGTTAACACAGACCCATAATCTAATTTTACAGTGGTGGCTCATCTGAAACAACCAGGAAAATATTATTGTAAATTATTATTGTATTATCATCAGATTACCGGTACTGACTTCTGGTTAAAAAGATGGTTAGGCTATATAATCAATGGTGGGATTTTAGATGGTTTAGAGATAGTGGTAACCTGAAACTTCAGACTGCTTTCTGAGGGCCGAACAAGTAGCCTATAGGTCTCCCTTAACTCAGAGCTCCCTTAACTCAGAGGGGTTTCATTCAGAAAGTGGAGGGCAATTATTTGAAATTGCCGTTTTTGCAGTTTTCAATTGTTTTACATTTCAAAGCTGTGTCCATTTTTCGAAACTCTACACACAAATCCCAGAAAACTTTTGTCATAATATGACATTTTGGATACATATAGGCCTACACACTGTTGCTCAAAACCTAAAGATCTTCTGTCTTTTATGGGCTTCCATACAAGAGTGAAAGTCAACTACAGAGAGAAGTTGAAATATGTAAACATGTAAGCAATGTTGATACCAAAATATAGATTTTTCCAAATGTATGCTGTTGTGAATTGGACACTTTTGAAAGAAAAAAAACGGACAGAAAAGACTGTATATTTGTGTGTGTTTGTGTGTGTGTGTGTGCCAATTAGAATGCAGGATTTTGGCAGCCAATCTGAATGCAGGATTCTGACAGTCAGAATAGACCTCTGAAAAAAACCTCTTCGCCTCTAAAAAAAAGCTGCCATCCTTGAGATCCGGTATCTTGCGATTTTTCCTATGGGAAAATAACATGGGGGTTTTGAATTGTCGCACCTGTTAAAGTCTCGTGGGGACGAAGAAGTCTGAAATGCAAACGTGCTCAACACACGTTTGTCGTCTGCCTTCGAGTGGCTCCTGTGATCTTTGGTATGTTAAGACGGCAAACTTAGATTTTTGCTACCCAAGCTAACTTGAAACGCAACTTGCCATAGGTAGTTAGGTTCAATTAACACCCGGATCTCCTTATATGGGCAAAGATGGCAGCTTTGGTTCTTTTTTGTAGGTGAACTTCAGAGGTCTATGTAGGATTTTGGCAGCTAAACAAAATGTAAGATTCCAACAGCCAATCTAAATGCAGGATCACAACAAGCCAATCACAATGCAGGACATTGGCAGGGAATCAGAATGTAGTATTTTGACAACTAATCAGAATGCAGGATTTTGGCAGCCAAACAGAATGCAGATCACAATTATGTACTAAATTGGTCACTTGGAGGCGCATCGTTGCAGGCTACTTGTTTTGTAGCACCACCTACTGAGTATCATCAGTGTAAAGGCCCACAGGAAATAAGTCTTTCCAATGTATAAAACTAGCAAAAATATGATATATGTCTCTGTGGCTCTGTGTGTATGTGTGTGTGTGCCTGCACGCATGTATGTGAGTGTGTGCATGTAGGCTTGATAAAAGACAGTGAGACAGTGGCCACAACCTGCTTCCCATTTGCTCCATTTCCCCTCGTTGGTCGCTGCTCATCTGCGCTTGGGGCGCATGATCGCTGCCATATGCTGAAGAGGTCACCTGAGAGCAGAGGTCATGGGGTCAGGGCTATATCTGCACTATTGCGCTTCATGTCGCACAATTAAAGAACTGATAACACATAATCACCTACCTACTTATAGAGGCTGAATATCATCATTTGTCTGGGCCTTCAGATCAGAAAATTGACCAAAAAGCATTTATTCAATTTGAAACAGTGTGTAGCATGTTAAAGGGAGTGAAAGGGAGTCGTAACTTTATGTGAAGTGTCATTTTTGGTCACAAGAGGGCCTCAGGGAACTGTTCCAGGGACTTGGCTATGACATTGGAAACTGATGTCAAATCCACTCACTTATCATCCAATTAGTAGTTCTGAGAATTTGATCAACAGGATAAGGTTTATTAAAAATCAATATGAATAATTATTGCTTCTCACAATTAATCAAAATTATCCAAATAAACTATTTTGTAAGAGGAAATGATCTAAACAAATTATTTTGTATGAATGAACCATCACAGAAAGTCTTATTAGTAAGCTCTATTATTTATTGCCTGTACAAATGTCATAAAAATAATAACACTTTAACTTAAAAAAATATTATAATCATTATTAGCCATTTGATTTAAATCATGCCGTCTAGTTCCCATGCTTTTTCTGGGATTTCAGCTTGCTGGATTGTGATACCAGAGATTAATTGAGTTATCAACTCTCCCTCTTTGATTTGTGTAAATGGGTAAAACATATTTTAAAAGATTTAAAACATTAAAGTTCAATTGGTTGGGAGAACTGAGAGTGTCTTGGGGAAGGAGTCTGTGGCGTTGTCCAGACAACAGACATGACACAGCCAAGGTGGCTATGAAACAGACACAATTTACAAAATGGTCAGACAGATATGCTAATACAAACTGAGTAAGTCCAGACTCTCAAAATGGTCAGACAGATATGCTAATACAAACTGAGCAAGTCCAGACTCTCAACTACTGCTGCTGCAAAGTCTTGTGTCACTTTGAAGTCATTGTCAAGTTAGAACATGTTCAGACAGTCCATACTGGAAATATAAACATGGATTTTATCAGCGCATGACACAACATTTCCCATAATTCAAGTTATTTTAACCTGGTCAGCGTGCTGCACTCACCACAACTGGTGGTCGATTTAAAATATTGCATGATCGCACATCACACGTCATACTCAGTTTATGATTTCAGTGAAATAAGAAACCATGTTTCCTTCCTGTTAATTATATATCTGAATGGGATGAATTCATAACATGACTGAAATGCAACATTCATTTATTTCCTCCTTTTTAGCTGGCTCTCTGTGCTGTTCCTCTCTGAACAGTGGCCTTGTGCTGCAGCGTATTTCTCCTTATCAGTGACCCTCCTTAACAGGCTGGGAAACACTAGGACAAGCTAAGTAAACACTCTGGTTTGAAGGAAATCGTATGGTCCAGCCACGACACCATGAGACTGCAGAGGAGTATTCGGCATGATATCATGTACTTTTACTTTAGCCATAACAATTCAGACCAAAGCTAGGCCAAGTTATTCTCTCAAGTTAATGAGTAAGTTGCAGTGGCAAAATCATAACAAACATCCTAAATGCATCCTAAAGATGACTTTTCATACTCAGTAAAAAATCTCCAGTCATTTGGAGATTTCTTTTAGTACAGAACTTTTTTTGTTTGTAAATTAATTAATTATTAATTCATTCATTCATTCATTCATTCATTCATTCATTCATTCATTCTGTCGTTTCAAAATGGTACAGTATGCCATGCCATTGCTCTGCCTGACATTATTTAATTTGCACTGAAATATTCATCTGCCACAGTAACACAAAGGAAGGGGAAATGAACTGAACAATGCTGTTGCCTCATATCAGATGTGGGTCTTGTGATGCTATTGGCTGTCAGGCTCCCTGTTGGCTGATCGATGACCTCAGATATGACGTCAGCGTTTGTCCCCCTGTGAAGTGAGTTAAGGACTATGTCAAATTGGCTGATTCATTCCGTTCATCCATGGTTTAAATCACACTGAAACATGAGTCAACATATCCTTGACCAACATGTGGCAGATGGGGTGGTGAAGTCAACATAATAAGCATACACTACCACCTACAAGTTACTGCCTCAGCCGGTGACACTTGCTTCTGTAATCATCGCTCACTGCGAAGTGGCAATATGGAATCTTTGTTTACCGTGGCCGCGAGCTGAATGGCATAGCATTCACATTTCACACTCGCGCTAAAATAAGAAAGCATTTGTTTCAGCCATTGGTCCTCCGGCCTGAAGGAATGAGGACAGGAAATGAGGTATATCCATTATCTGCTGGCGTGTGGGAACTCATGGCCCAGGCGCGGCGTGCTGATTAAATTAGAGACGAGGTGCGTGCCTCTCTCTCTCTCTCTCTCTCTCACACACACTCTCACACACACACACACACACACATACTTTCACACACAGCCAGCCATCCATCCATCCCGCCCCAGAGGTCTGCTGGAATGATTGTGTGCACACAAACATCTGTATGCGCTCCCACTATAGGACACCCAAAGCATGGAGATCCCATTTGTGGGCCTTGAAAGAGAAAGAAAGAAAGAAAGAAAGAAAGAAAGAAAGAGAGAGAGAGAGTTAGAGAAAAAAAGGGAGGGAGGGCAGGGACAGAATGTAGCTGAGAGGAATCTGGAATCCTGGAGGATGGAATGGCGTACAAGGTCCCCAAGCAGTCGGAGAGGAGGGGAGGTTGAGCGTCCGTCTCAGGGGACAGATACATAACGCTTGCCACTGTCCCACCTCCTGGCTAAATGGGTGGGCTTTTGCTCTTGTGCGGACTGAATGGATATTAGCACAGACTCCTGCTGGAGAGACCAAGCCACGTGTTTTTTTTCTTCTCTGAAGCCGGCGAGGACAAATCTCTCTCTGAGATCAGATCGGGGCCGTGCTCCCTCTCTCTCCTCTTAGGGTGGAGTGCTATTGGGACATGATTTATTAGTTGCGGCGGGCCAAGCGCTGTTTTTTCTTCTTCTTCCAACCTCGGAGAGAGGTGTAATCGAACCCCGTCTGAGCGACTATCTCAACAGTTTGGGTCATATCCAGCCCAATCAGGGCCTGCAGACCGCCGGTTTGATCCGGTCCCATCGGACCATGATTGAAGACATGCTTACGGGCCGAGTTAGGCTATTTTGAATGGGAGTGGTTGCACATTAAAAAATGCACTGACAGAGGAGTCTTCACCTCTCTTCAGATAAAACGGTTCCGTGTGGAGCAGCGCTTCCCAGACCGATTTATTTTCTTTTAAAACGACAGCAGCGCCACAAAGAAGTCAGGCTTAAAAACTTCATGCACAATCGTCTTAAAACGGACGGTTGTGGTCACTGGGTTTGAAACTGACAGCTCATTCGGGTGCAAACATGCCAAGACTCAAGATCCATATTCTGACAGATATAGTGACTGTTCATCACATACTGTGTTACACAGACACTCACAGACACACTCACCCACACACTAAGCATAGTCTTGAAAATATACCACAACACTCATTCATTTTAATGAAGCCCGTTTGGTGATGCAACGAAGAGACATAAAACAGGCGATGGCTGATGACAGCACAGAACTCCAGAGTCAGCAACGCAAGTTCATCACTCCCAGCTTCCTTTTTCTAGTCTACAATTAAGCAACATGGCACAGCCGGGGGAAGAAATCGAATCCCTCGTGAGTAACATGGTGAGACTTAAAATAGTCCCTCTTTCTGTGTCAGTGCGACCGGTGATGGAGTAACAGTATCATCGGGAGTTCATGAGAATCCCGTCACTCTCTCTTCCCTCGTCTCCTCTCCCTGTGATTAAGAGGGACGTCCCATGCCCGTTATATTGGGGACCGTGTCAGGGGGTGGCCACAATTTATGACCGGGAACCCTGTAGGCCCAGCGAGGGCTTCGCTCCATGTACTGTGATGGTGTTTTCGTTCCTTTAGTCATTCTCTCAACAGATACGACTCCATGCTTCGGTTCAGACTCAATCCAGTACCTGCTCAAGTGATTCACTGGCTGTCTGACTACTCTAGAAGGGCCTTAGCTATAAACCAACTCAGATGGTTTATCCCCTTACAAACATCTCGCACCTCCTCGTTAGGAGAAGTGCTTCTCAGTGTTAAACACAGAGCACCTCTATGTGCAGCAGCAGATATGAAAAAACAAAGTGATTTAACTTGGTGCCAATCCTATTATGAGTGTGGTCGGTTTCCACTGGACTTTGGCCACCTTTCTTCATAAAACATAAACGCACCATTCACGTAAAAACCAGAAGACTGCTCCATGACGCATGGTGCTAAACGGTTTCCCTTTGACATTGCCAGTTCGCTCCATTTTACAGCACCCGTATTGTTAAACGACGCTCCAGACAATTATTTAAGGGCGGAGGACAGATGAAGCCAACGGTGTAATGATTTTGTGTTTTATGGTAGCCTCTAGCTTACTTCCAACAACCTGGCACTGATACGAGGCTCTGGGTCTCCACCTCAAGAGAGCTGCTCAAGATAATATGTCTTCTTGCAACAGCAGCACCCATTTGGAGTGTTTTGGGGCTTTAAACTGTTGTGACAGGAGGGGCAGTAATTGTGTGTGCCCAGTAACTGATTGATCTCTTCCCTCTCGGACAGATGTAGGCGCATTGCCCAGTGCTCCGAAAGCCAGACCGCGCGGAACCCACCAGTGGCATGTGGAAATTATGTCTTGGTTCTTTCTTTCTCACATTCTCTTGCAGGACCTGAGCGAACAAACCCCCTGCCGTCTCTCCATGGAAACTCAGCTGGAGTCGGAGCTATGAAATCAGTCTGACCTCAGCTGCGTTGACCTCCTCCAGCCGTACCCATGTTTATACGGCCATCTAGTGCCCAAACACTCGTAATTATTGATTTACAGCCCCACTGGTCCTCGGGCAGAGGCCGTGGCCCAGGACGGGGAAGGCCCCCGGGGGTCAACTCTGCCTGGCCGTGACCCTGGGGAGTCAGCTTTGACCCCTTCCCCCCTCCACCATCCACTGCATCCCAATTACAACCCAATTACAACCAATCAAATGTGACATGTAACTCCCTGTGGTTCCGTCACTGTACAGCTCAAGTGAGTATTGTGTGCTCAGAGTTTGACATAACCAATTATTCTCTGCTCTTGGACAGATGAAGGTCCTGTTCTCTTCAGTCTTCTACAAGGGCTATGGGGTTCCTGTAAAACCGTTGTGTTCACAAATCAAATTTGTCAGTAGGCGCAGTTTCCTTCTCTGATATATAGTTTCCCCTCAGGCTACCACATTTCCCTTGTGAAACTTGTATTAATTATCACTTGCCATGTTGGCTTTTGATTCATGGTAATTGTGATGGTGTGAGAATAACTACTCTCTCCTTGACACTTTATTTAGAATGACTGCTAGCTTAGCACCAACTCGTGAGACGAGTATTTTAAATGCACAATAAAGATCCATTAACTCATTTATTGAGAATGTGTTATCTGTCACATTAAATCTAAAATAAACTGTTGCGCATTATTTAAGTCCATTTATTGAGGGTTAGAACGGCATGTTCTGGAGACAAGCATTTGTGGTTGGATAGTTTGTGTGGAAAAAGAACCATTGTGACGTCAAATTGACGCCAAAGATGCTACATTTTTCATTTTTTACTTTATTTCTCAGAATTCTGTGGTAGAGGATGTCTTGTGGGAATTCTATTTACTGATGATGAATCTCTCAAATCATGATGAATCTCTTCAACACTTTATCCCAGATAAGTTATTGGTCAGTGCCATCTATGACAGCAGTGTTACAAGTGGACTACTGTGTCAAAATAGACAAACTATTTATTAATTCAATATTCTGAACATAATCTTGAACTGCTTACCCCAAAAAAACTTTTAGCACAGTCTGCTTGTATGCTAACTAGAAGCAAGACTGGTGCTAGTGATGTAGAACATTGACATTTAGTGTTCAACATTCATCCCAATCTGAAACACAAACAAACAAGCGACTGTGTCCGTGTTCAGCAGCTCTGAGTGGATATGGTGGCGTGCTGCTGCTGGCCCCCCCCCCCCCCCCCCCCCCCTCCCAGACCTCCCTCTCCAGCATGAGCTCACCCTCTGTGGGACTTGTGGCTTCAGACACGTGGCTGGAAAGGATGAGCTGAGCAGGGAGTTATTTCAGAGGCAGAGGAGGAGGAGGAGGAGAGGGAAGAGGAGGAGGAGGAGAGGGAAGAGGAGGAGGAGGAGAGGGAAGAGGAGGATGAAGAGAGGGAAGAAGAGGAGGAGGAGGAGAGGGAACAGGGAGGATTTGTGCCATCGCAAAACTTTATAGGAGGAAGAAGTGGGTGTTGGAGAATATATGTAAAACACCTGGGCAAATGTGGAAATGCTGTGTGTGTGTGTGTGTGTGTGTGTGTGTGTGTGTGTGTGTCTGCATGTGTGTCTGTGTGTGTCTACATGAGAGAGAGAGAGAAAGAGAGAGAGAGAGAGAGAGAGAGTTGGTTGGTTGGGTGTGTGTGTGTGTGTGTGTGTTTGATTGTTTTGAATAAAGTCATTAGTGCATTTTGTTTTGCCCTATATTATGATATATTTAGTTGCATTGTTTATGTTCTGTGCACTACTGTGTCTGTATGCACATATTTGTCATTTTGTCAACAATCCTCGGGTTTTTGTTTGCCGTTCATTGTTTGTTGCTGAAATGCTCTCTGTCTATGTGTTTGTGTACAGTATGTGTGGGTGTGTGTGTTTGTGTTTATGTACTAACGTGTCTCTCCACCTTTCTGTGTGTCTATTTGTGTGTTTGTGTGTGTGTATTTGTTAGTGTGTTCCTCCATGTGTATTTTTGTATAGTTGAATGCAGATGGAGCCAAGGAGAGCAGAGGTCTCTGTATGGGGTGGGCAGGCAGAAGGGAACAGTTGAGTAAATCTGCTGCAGATTCTCATGAACAACCCCCCCTCCCCCTCGATCCGGAGTGGGGGGGGTGAGAGAGTAGTCCAGAGAGAGGGAGAGAGAGAGAGAGAAAGAGAGAGAGAGAGAGAGAGAGGGCTGAGCTGAGACTGGGCCTCTTGGCCCTGCTGATTACGACATCAGGCAGCGCTGCCTGCAGGGGGAATATCAAATCAATCACAGGCAAAGTGTAAATGTGCAAAATGTGGGTTTGTGCAAGGCAGCATGGGCAAGGGTGTGTGTATGTGTGTGTGTGTGTGTGTGTGTGTGTGTGTGAGAGAGAGAGAGAGCTTCAGTAAGTGACAGGTAACACCTGAGCAAATCTGTGTTTTCAAATCATTATTCTTGTAAGTTCATGTGTACATGTGCCTGCCTGTTTTTTAACAACGTATGTGTGCTTCTTATAAGTATGCAGACCTTGCAGAACTCTCTTTCCCGCCCTCTCTCTCTCTCTCTCTCTCTCACTCTTTCTCTCTCTCCCTCTCTCTTTCTCTCTCTCCCTCTCTGTCTCTCTCTCTCTTTCTCCAGCTGCATTTTGTGCACACCTGTGCGTTTGTGCCCACACAGGTCATGCATGAAAGCCGAAAGGGCGACCGAGGAGGCCGAGACACTGGACTGCGAGTCCAGTCATCCCTCTTTCATTCCAAACGCGGACACTCAGAAAAAGAGTCGGGGAAGATGAGAGGGAGGCAGGGGGAGCAGCGCATGCCTGGCACAGTGGGGGTTATTGTTCCCTCGTGTTGAGACAGCTGCTGCTGCTGCTGCTGCTGCTGCACCGTTCCTCCCTCCGCCCGAGTGCCGGCCGGACACACACTGCACCCACGAAGAGAGCTGAGGACCCTTACATTGGAGCGAGGGAGAGAGAGAGAGAGAAAGAGAGAGAGAGATAGAGTCGAGCAGAGAGAGAGAGAGCGAGTCGAGCAGAGAGCGAGGCCTGGTCTGATAGTCATCTGTTGCCTAGATCCAGCATTGTGGGAGGAGCACCCAGACCTCGTTCACAGATCCAGTGGAACCTCCTCGGTTTGATGGCACCCTGAGATACTGTAAACCTGTGAACATACATAGGCCTGCTACAGCATTGGCTGTGGGCTGTAATAATCCACGTCTGTGTGTGTGTTTGGTCCATAAAGCCATCAGCCTCTGGGTCGGGAGAGAGGAGCCAGGCGTGAAACGGAGAAGAACCAGGCGTGAGACGGAGAGGCTGTGGGAGCCGGAGAGCAACGAAGGGGCCAAGGCCACCATGACAAGCTGATATTAGCTGGGCAGTATTTACAGCTAACCGCTGTAACCAACATGAGCTCACTGTCCCTCCCCCTGGACCAGCCACTCCATACACAACCAGCAGAGTAACACAACCAGCAGAATAACACAACCAGCAGAGTAACACAACCAGCAGAGTGACACAACCAGCAGAGTGACACAACCAGACCAACACGGTTTTATGAGTGTGTTTCTCAGTCTTGCATACACACACACATACAGATCAAAGCAAGGACATGTGCACGTCTTCACCCACACACAAGCATGCATGTGCACACACACACACACACACACACACAAACACACACACAGATAAAGTGAAGGAGACCCAGACAGACTCTTCGAGACTGGAACTATTCAGACTGTCTCCTTTCTAATTGTGTATTTTCTCAGGAAATGGTCCAGTAACCCTCTGCAACCTCCACAGCCTTTCTCTCGGCCCTGCAGCAAGAGTGTGCAGAAGGCTGCACTTCAGCCTGCTAGGAAAAACAGAGGACAGGAGAGGGGGGGCACTGAAGCCCACATAAGCTGACAAAGCATCCTCCAGGAAAACTAGCAGGGCCCATTCAGTAAAGAGGGGTTTTGTGTCCGTGTGGATGGAGAGCCACAGGTCAAGGTTTCTGAGTTCAAATCCATCCACTGTGCCCGACACTGAGTCCTTATAAGGATACAAACAAATAGTTTTGGCAGAAGTTGCATTTATCATTCAATATTAACCCATTTACTCCTAAAATGCCTGCCAAAAACGCCTATAGAATCCTATGGCATTCTAGACTAAATAATCTTATTTCCTGAGGGTTTTCTGAAAAAATACTAAAAATTGTCAACGTCTACCAAAACTTAATATCTAAGCCTCTGTAGCACCTAGAAACATGAAATAAAACAACCAGCGGGAGAAAGAATGTTGCGTTGTGCAGCATCCGGCGCGAATGGGTTAAAGGTGCTCTCATCAGGAAACTGTCAGAATCTAATCTGGTATTGTAGGTTTTTCTAGGATAGAAGCCAGCTTTCCAAAAATGCCTCCAAGCAACAACATCATTGTTAAATGACAGGGAACCTAATTTATTATTATATAATTTCAACACACTTTGATTTAAAAACTTTAACCTTTTTCAAATAGCAATCAAATCTGTTTTGACCTTAAACTGCTCTGTTTACTGCCCTGTTTACTCTGTTATTTGACTAAGATGAACCAACCCGGTACTCAAAAACTATGACTACTCTAAGTATACATCTCAAGTTTTTGGAAGTTCATGGAAAGAAGGCTAACAATACACAGTTTAAGTACACTATCTATTCTTTACTGTAAAGAAGAAGCATACTTGAGGCTTCCCAAAATTGTTTTTTATGTGCGTGTCTTCAGTGAGGGACCCATCATGATGAATGTGTCAGAAGAGGAGAGGGGGAGAGGAGAGAAGGAGAGGAGGAGAGGAGGAGAGGAGAGAAGGAGAGGAGAGAGAGGAGGTGAAGAGAGGGTAGGAGTGGAGGGGAGCGGTGGGGATCTGTCACTGGGATGTGGTGTGGGATTCTCAGCCTTGCGAGGACGGCCTCGCGCATTCCCAGGATAAACAGGCAGCATCTCCACCAACGCAGCGCTCCACACACCCCCGCACACAAGACACACACTTCCCATCCCTACTCTCTCATTACGGCCGCCTCAGACCAGAGAGAGAAAGAGAGAGAGAGAGAGAGAGAGAGAGAGAGAGAGAGAGAGAGAGAGAGAGAGGCAGCAGTGAGGGGACGAGGGAGAAGAAGAGAGAAGGGATTAAGGGAGAGAGGAAGAATGAGAGAGAGAGAGAGGGAGAGAGGCAGCAGTGAGGGGACGAGGGAGAAGAAGAGAGAAGGGATTAAGGGAGAGAGGAAGAATGAGAGAGAGAGAGAGGGAGAGAGAGAGAGAGAAAGAGTGGGAACCGAGATGAAGGGGAGAGATGTAAAAGTGCTGGAGGGAAAGTTTGTGTTTGTGGGTGTGTGTGTTTATGTGTGAGGTACGTGAGGTTTACACGTTACAGATGAAGGATTCTGTGTGTGAGCTGAAGTATGAGACACACGAGCGGGAACCGAGGAAGAGAGTTCCCCCACTTTTACCAAGAGGGAGTTATGGTACTGGGAGGGGGTATGATTCATATGTGTATTCCCCACATCTCAACACTATTTCTAGTGCCTTCGCCCATCAATTTTAGATCTACGTCACACCGATCCACATAGGTTCAGTTTGACACTAAATGCTTACCACAGTTTTACATCAAAGTGATTTTAGTCTGAAAAGAACGAAACAGAAGATCTAATTGGATAAAAAAAAAGCCTGTTTGGTAACTTCCCATAACGTGCATTTGTAAAGAGATGATGTCTCTTTGTGAATTGCCTCGATTGCATAACGAAAGGGCTAGTTAAGTTCATTACTGCGAGATCACATTTTATCGTCATCAAAACGACAAAGTGAAACCATCTGGCTTCATTTGTGCTGTATCTAATTTGGGGATAAAAGCGTTTGCTAAACAACTCAGTATGGCTGGATGTCAGTGTGATTGTTTTATACCTTATCTCTCAGACTTGTTGTCTCTCAGTGTCAATGCCGATTCAGGAAGTGAGTTTACGCACATAGATGGGGGTGAGGATGGTGGGTGACGAGGGACAAAGGGGTGGGGGGCAGAAAAGCCTTTTGAGGACAGATTGGAACCACCACTCTCTAATTGGGACTCACTGCTTTTTGGGTGCCAGTGTAGCTCTGTGATGCATGGATCTCACACACAACACAACACACACACACACACACACACACACACACACACACACACACACACACACACACTCATCTGGTATCCAAATTGTGTGCAGTACCCTATAGTAAATTCTGTGTGGGGGATGTAAAGAAAAAAGCTGACTGTTGACGAGGCCAGCTTAGCGGAGTTTTATGAGCCATGGGGGATAAGTATGTGTTAGTGTGATTAGCGTGCTTTTTGTTTTAGTGCGCTGCTATTTTTCACATCTGCGAGCGACTGCAGGATGCAGAAAAGGGGGGTGGGGTTGTGGGGGGGGGGGTAGTCTTTGAACCCTTCAAGTGGGTCCATACCACAATACATACTTAGAAGCCCACAACAGAATGATGGATGCTAACCAAACTGATACGAGGCCTTCCAGCGCATGAGGTTTTGGTGCAGGGTCTGGAATAGGCCTCGAATTAAAACCTGTTTCCTATTTGATTTGATTGCTTCGCTGTCGTAATCTAAATTTAGTACATTGTAAATTGTCAAGCTGGCAAAATACTCCTTGGCATAAACAATGCTGATGAACAAATTCTGCACAGTATCTGCTATTGTACTACTGTATTTGGTCTCCACACTGCAGAAGCGAACACACAATTAAGCCATTGTTTTGGTTATCATAAAAGGTCAAAGGTCACGGCCCTCCACCTCCTGACCTCTGTCTCATTTTCAGGACTTAAAAAGGGTCCAAGCGGATGTTGGAATAGCGACAACATGTTAAAAAGGTGTCAACGCTGACACCTTGCCCCCGGATATGGCACTCTGCGTCAGTGTCAGAGACCCCCTGGTGTGTTTATGTTTCTTGTTTCTCTCCAGTGAAGAGAGAGAGAGATACAGAGAGAGAGAATGAGGAGAAATAGGCTAAGAAAGGCCATGTGGAAAATCAGTGCAGCGCTGCATCTGATTGGAATCGGCCCAGGCTCGGTTCATTTGTTGCTCTTCTCTCTGGAGTCGGACTTCATCCCTCAGGTTGCTTATTGGGGGAGTATAAATAGAACAGGGGGTGGACAGGAAATAAGTCAGAGCCGGTGGGTCGATGGGGTCCTGAACACCATGCCAGCTGCTGAAAGCCAACACCGGTGAGAAAGCGCCGCTCACAGTGCTTCACAATCACCGCTCCTACGTCAGTTAGGCCTGTTTTAATTCTTTGTATTTTTTGAAAATAGTAGTATTTTTAGCATGGCTCCCAAGATAAACCTTTCCTCCATAAGCCCCTGTTCATTCCCCTCCACCCCCACCCCAATCCCACACTCGGCCACCCCCACCCCCCCCACCCCCCTCAACAAAAAATGTTCAGTCCAACAGTAACAACCCCCCGCCCCCCCCCGCCCCCTCAAACTGCCCAAGCAAACGTCCACTTTTCTACATGCCTCGCACCAGCGGCGTCACCGCTAACCATGGGCTCACCGCGAGCCCCAGGCCTCTGCCCCCACGCATGCTAATCCCACCTCATACATCCACGTCTCTCCTTCCTGCGTGCGAATTGCTCAATTCTGGTCCTCAACTCACTCAAAATGGAAACAGGAGTCGATTTCCTGGCTGCTCTGTGAAACGGGGCCAAACTTCTGCTCGGTGTTGGACAAAGAGCTCCTCAGTCCTCTGGTCTGTGTAGTTTTTTCTTAAAAAAAAAAATATATATATGTATTAATCAAATCAAAACAACCTGTGGAGAACTAGCAGCTGTAGCTCCTCAATGAACCCAAGTATCACTGGAGACACCAAATCTAAGAGAGAAAGGGTTATTGTACACGTGCTAGCTATTTGGATTTTTTATTTTTTATTTTCTTGTGCCTCAAATTAAATCCTTGCAGTGTTCTTTTATGAACTTCAGTGAATTCCAAAGTCAGCAAGTTCCATGTCATGACTCCTGTTCTGAATGAGGTCCCCTAAAGACAACCCCCCCTCCACACACACAAACACACACACACACACACACACACACACACAATCAAACACACACACACACACAGACACACACACACACACATACACACTCAAACACAAACACACGCACACACACATACACACTTACAGTACACACACATACACACTTACAGTACACACACATACACACTTACAGTACACACTCAAACACACGCACACACACATATATACACACACACACTGGGTCTTTAACCCAGCTACTGCTTCTGTATCTTCTGGAGGAAAGAGCCCATAACCTAGACCTACCCCAGTAAACACACAAACACGTGCACAGACTACTCTAAACAACGGAAGCCACAGACTCATCTGCAGGCCATCATTTAGGCAAATAAACGAATAAACGATGGCTCACTGCCCCTCTCACCTCCAGCAATGTCTCACATCACGTCTCCTGATGCTGCGCTGCTGAAACGTTCAATGAAAAGCAAATCCAAACCCACACACCATAAATATACACCACGGAGTTCTGAACTAAAGAAAGCACTATATTCAAACAATGCTATCTTTATGGGAAAACCACAAAGTATAAATTACAGAATCCTAGTGAGCTGGTTCATCCAGTCAGTCAAAGGGACACAGTGTTTTTCTCAACAGTGCGGGTGGGGCTTGGAGTGTTATTACATGTACCCCCCCCCCCCTTCTGACATGACACAGACCATAACCCCACTTCACAGTTCGCCATCACCCATCAAGTGGTTGTGCTTCGTCTTGGTCACTGTGTCAAGTGATAAGGTTGAGTTGCATGTACTAGGATCTGGTAAACTCATGTCTTCTGATCTGTTTTGTTGGTACTAAGGAACGTATGTCACTTACGATACGAGTTAGGGAAAGAGAAATGACTTTAGTGAAAGTGAATGGGCCACATTTTCTTAATGTGAGTTGGAACATTTTGTTTCGATTTATGTCAACATCAATGAGTAAGTGAATGCTTTTTAAAGTTTAGTATCAGTACTGTACAAATCTAAAGTCAGGTATGCTTGGCACAATATGTAAACCTGAACTACTTCTTATTAGCTTTTAATAGCATGAAAACCGTGTTTTCGGGAAGGCAATGTCTCATATGTTGGTTTTATATGTCATTAATCTTTCATTGATTTACAGGCAACAACATTTAGCCATAACAGTTTTTTACAACTGTTTACATCCGTTTTCAAAACTCTGTGTCTATTTTTTAAAAGTCCACACACAAAACCCACAATTGCTCACACAAAATGCAAAATGCCTGAAATCTCCTGCAAAATGACACACAACAATTAAAATGTCGCAAACACATATTTAAACCAAACATTCGCCTCACATTACAAACACTTTTTTCATAATATGACATTTTGGATACATAATGTACACACTGTTGCTCAAAACCTAAAGCTCTTCTGTCTTAGGCTTTCTATATGTATTTCCATACAAGAGTGAATGTTACGGTATCAACAAAGAGAAGTTGAAATACACAGTAAAAATGCAAGCAATATTGAAACCAAAAATAGTGATTTTTCCCAAATAATTTGCTGTTGCGAATACAGTATTTTACAGCTAACAAGAAAAAAAGCAAAGCAGAATACAGTGACCACCAGATGTACATGGAGTTTTGAAAACACTGATTTTGCCTAAGACGGAAATGACTGACTATACTATCAAATTGCTTTGCTTTTTCAAAAGACAAGTGTGTGTGTGTGTGTGTGTGTGTGTGTGTGTGTGTGTGTGTGTGTGTGTGGGAGGCGGGGGGTTCGTGTACAGTATGTATTCATAGGCCTATAGACCCTTTCAACTGCAGAAACAAACAATCCTAAGCGTTCTTAAGGCGTTTCTGGAGGCACAGAAAAATGTATTGAGCTAATGGTACTGTAACATTGGGACAAACAAAAAAGAGTAAAAAGACAAATTTTACATAAAGTCAACTTTTTGTAGAACATTACTGTAAGCTAAAGTCTGATTACTGTAATTTACCTTCAAAGTGTCTGCATTAGTTCTGAATATTTCAACCGGAAACCCTCCATACCTATATAGAGAGTATATCTATTCATATACCTATACTAAGGCAATGATTGGATGGTGTTCAGTAAAGTAAAGAGTGTTTACACATGTGAAGAGAGAGAGTGAAGCACTGGTGATTTAGTGTGGCATTTTGATGGGTTGTGTTTGAAAAACGAAATCAAGTTACTTCCTGTTAGATTTTTGTGTGTTAAGTAGAAAATTGTGTTTGGTGTTTTGCAAAATGTGTTTTAGTCAATTGAAAATTGAGTCAAACACTGAGAATTAGTGTATGGTTTTGCAGATTTGGTGTGGGGTTATGATGTTTGGAAGACATGTTTAGAAAATTGTGTGACAAGCAAAGAACTGTAATAAATGTGTCATATCAGTCATTCTGGGAAGTGGTTTGTTAGCTGATAATGCATGACGGGAATTTTCGTCCAATCAAATGTCCTTCTAAGGGGTGAAGTTATCACGAGTCGCCAGCAGCAGCCATTAAAACCGGAGGCAGGCCAGTCACTGAAGTTCATGCAGGGGGCAGTGTGAATAATGGGCTCCACAAACCCAGTCACAAATTGATCTACCTTTGTTGTTAATAGCAACCCTGCTGCTGGCACACGCTATGGCTGCAGCTGGTCTGGGTACACAGGCATGTGTTGAGCAAGACTGGCATTCAGTGCAAACTTGATAGCGCTGTCTTTTTTATGTTTGTGTGGGAGTGTTTACGTCACAGAGTTCTCGGAGCGCTCGGTGAGCATCTCCGAGTCTCCGTTCCCCCCAATCGACTCTGGTCCCTAGTTCCCTCTCTCTTTCCCCATTTCCTGCTCCTTCACCGAGCACATCCCTCCATCGCTCTCTGTCTCTCTTTCTCTCTCTCTCACACTCTCTCTCTCTCTTTGTCTGGCTTCCATCCAGGAGGGCCGTGGGAAGATTCTTAAAAAAAAATGACAACTGAAAACAACCAGGGGGAAAAAAATTGTTCTGGATAAGCCATTCATGCTAAATTTATCCCAACTGGAGTGAATGGCCAAAGGGGGACCTGGGCCTGGGCCCCCTCTCTCCCCCACTCCCTCATTTGCGCCCATGGGGGTCAGTGGGACGCCTCCTCCCTTGCTATTCACATTACCACACTTTCAACGCATTTTATTTTTAGACCTGAATGCATGAGACTCAAGGGCAGTTGAACACATCGCACATAAACATTTAAGTACCAAGGGATGAAATTAGCCAAATCATCATCTTGGATGCAGTTATGGGAAGGCCATACAGTATGTGTGAACTTGTTTGACGTCACATGGCCGCTATGTGAATCCCTGTTGCTTCCTTCTTCTGATAGAGGAAACAGGGTGAAGGAGATATCAAGCAGCCTACTCATCATGTGTGCTTTGGAAAACCTAAACCATTTTCCATCACAGCTATGAGAGCAGTGGACCCACAGTGAATTATAAAGATCAAAAGTTTAGTTGTACAAATGACACCTAAGAAGAATCAGCATCTAGGGCAGTGTTTCTCAAAGTGTAGTCCGGGGACCACTGGTGGTCCGCAAGCTAGCCCAAGTGGCCCGTGAGTAGACGTGGTAAAATATAATATAGATGAGTTGTTTGCAATATTGAACCAACTTGTATGTAAATCTAAACATTTCTGCAACACTGCCTATGTAAGGCATGCCAGTTTAAATCATATAAATTCTCTGACACAATAAGCAAGGTGCAAAGACAATCAGTGAGCCTATTGTGTAATTTACTGTTGAAGCAATTATTGTTACTATGTATATGATTCATACCTGAACAATACTGACATGTTCACAATGTTAATAATAAAAACTCTGGGGCGCCAGACCTTGAATTCAGTTCAGTAGGTTAAATATCAGCTATCATCATCATCATTATTATCATCATCATTATCATCATCATCATTATTATCATCATCATTATCATCATCATCAACTTTATTGCCAGACTCAGGGTCCGTTCAGAAGACACAGACAACATAGACATGACATACAACATTAAAATGAAGAGATAAAAGATAAAAATAGATAAGTTAGTTTTCAAGATAAAAAAAGAAATAGATAAAGAAAAGAAAAAAACACATTTAACTTCGATCCTTTCAAGGTTGTTAGAATGTTTGTGTATAATGTTTGTACACATTCCTTAATCAGCTTTTTCTTCTTTCTTTTAATTCCATGCTTTCTTGACTGCAATACAGTTATCAAGGAATAAGGATTTTTTTTAGGAAGAATAAGGAGTTTTTTAGATTTGATTGCCATCTTGAGAAGACATTTTTGAGCATGGCCACACAAGTAAATGCTGTTGAATACACATTACTGTATCTATTCTATCTTATTTTTCATATCATATTAAGACAAATGTCCTAATAATGACACAGACTGACTGCATAGAACCATTTGTTCGGATCAAGCCGTGCACATATTTGACGGATAAAGGCTTGTGGTCACTAAATCACAAGAACTCTGCGCGGCCTTTGTTGCTACAGCTGCACAGAAAGAACTCAGACAGGTCAGACTCAGAGCTTCCAGAGCATGATGTCATCTTAAATGGCCAAGTAATCAGTGATGATAGAGTGAGCGGAAAAGAGCGGGAGGGTGAGGGAAAGCAGGAGAGTGAAATCAAATTTGGGTGGTGTGGTGTGGTGTGGTGTGGAGTGGGGTGGGGTGGGGTGGAGTGGGGTGGAGGTTGTGAAATGTGGAAGGTAGAGGGAGGAAAGAGGGAGATATGTGGCTAGTGGAACTGAGGGGGAAAACCAGCTGCGCTGTTTCCAATTACGAACAGGAGTGGGCGAGAGAGAGAGAGGAAATGAGAGAATGAAACACTCCGTTTGCCCGCAGATTCCTCTCTCTCTCTCTCTCTCTCTCTCTCTCTCTCTCTCTACTCCCCCAAAAGCGATTTCTCCATTCCTCCTCTACCCCACAATCCCTCCTGCACTCCAGGAGGAGGTGAGATGGACGAGAGGGAGTGGGCAGGGTGGAGCGAATGAGACACCGTGTGGGTCAGTTGTATCCAAGTCAAACGGCCAAAAGAAAACAAAAAAAAAAAACAAGAGAGACAGAGGAAAGAAGGAAAAAGGGAAAGAGGAAAGGTCAATTGAGGAGAGGGAGACGGGAGGAGAGAGGAGGAGAGGAGAGCAAGGGACAAAAGAGAGAAGAAAAAGAAAGGAGAAAAGGTACAGGCTGGCAAAAAGAGAGTAAGTGGATAAGATAAGAGAGAGAGAGAGAGAGAGAGAGAAGGAGAGAGAGAAAGAAAAGACAAATAGGAGCACAGTAGAGACTTGAGTCTGGAACTTGGCAGCCAAGACTGTGTCAGACACTCCATACTTTGGCAGGAGCCGCGGCGCCCTCTGAGAGTTCTCATTGGCTGCACGGAGTTGACACAGTGTTGCCTCAGCAGGGCAGCGGGAGGCTGACGCAGGGGGGGGGTCAGGGTTGCCGCGGTCAAGAGGGGTGGGGGTGGGGGTGGGGGGTTGGGCGGTGGGGGGTTCAGGGGTACGGAGGGGTTGAGAGTGGTGCATGATGGGAGGTGTGAGCGAGTGGTCCACTGAGGCCAGAAGCCAGAGAGCTGTTGAAAGAAGACTCGTACACACTCTCTCTGTTTCTCTCCACGGGGACACACACAGGACGGCACACTCAAAGGCACACTCTTTGCATGCACACACGCGTCGCGCGTGCACACGCGCACACACACACACACACACACACACACACACACACACACACACACACACACACAGACCCTTGCTGTCTATGCTGTATCTCATTCTCTTGCTCCTTTTTGCTCTCCTTCAGCTGCCAACACCCCCCCCCCACACACACACACACACACACCCCTCCCCCACATACACACACACACACACATACACACAAATAATAATTGACTCGTATTGACTGTCTGTGCATAGAGAGTTCCAAATGCATACCATCCACCCACACACCTAGACATGTGTCAACACATGTACAAACACACACACACACACACACACACACACACACACACACACACACACACACAGTGTCCACATCATCACTTCACTCCTCCATCACCACTACCTATGGCCATCCATAAACACACACTCACCCCAAGTGCTGTGGCCCCCTTCTGCTCCCCATCTCTGGCCAGCTCTCTCTCCCTCTCTCCTCCCTTCTCCCTCCCCTTCCCTCCTTCTCTCGCTCTATCTCTTTCTCTCTCCCTCCCTCCCTCTCTCTCTCCCTCTCTTCTCCCTCCCTCTCCCTCTCTCTCCCTCTCTCTCTCTCTCTACGACTCCTCATCTGGAACAATATTGACCCTGGGCGTCCTGCCTGTCTGATGGATGAGTGCGGACGGGAGGGGACGTGGCTGAGGGGGTTTCCACCAGGCCAGCGCACCTACGCCCCTGACCGGCTGCTGCCCTGACGCCAGCCCCAGGCAGAGGAATGGACTGAGGGAGGGACTGACGAAGGAAATTGTCCACATACACTCACTCATACACACGTGTGGAGGTATGAACGCTTAGACACACATGGACACACACACACACACACACACACACACACACACACACACACACACACATATTGCACACATATAGGAATGTGAATATACACACTTCCAAACTTCCTTACACACCCTACACACACACATGATGAGTCGATGAGGAAACAGTCATCATTTGCTTGGCTGCTCCATGAAACAGGGCCTGACTTGGCAAGCGAATTCTTAAAAACGTTGTGAAACAAAAAAAAAAAAAAAATGGTCTGAAACAAAAACAATGCATGAAGAGAGACTGTAATATTTCAAGTACCATTAACACAATTTCTGGCCAACTTCAATTGACAGTTTTACTTGTCAAGTCATTCCAACTCTGACTATCCCCTTACAACATGTCCTAAAACCGTCTTTAACTGTCTTGTATGTCTGTCTACAGTGAATGCGCTAATTATGCCCTTCTATTGCGTCATATTTCTCATTCAAAAATAGCAGAACAACGCGAGTGACAGAAAATAGAATTGGGGCATCTGATAAAAGTTCTCTCAAAACTTTGCGTTGCATCGCGCTGCTCGCATTGATTGCAGTCAGGAAACTCCCATTGAAAACCAATCGATTAATTAAGTAATTAACCCTTTGCAGACCGCGCCGAACATTCCATTTTTTCATACTCGATGGCCTTATGGCACAAAAAGGCTTATTGTGTGGTTATGCTACATGACAGAGATATGATTTACCCACCATTATAATCAGGAGAAATAGCCCTTTCAAATGGTATAAAATATAATTAATACTTTTGAGGAGAACACGCATATTATTTTAAAAATATCTTTAAAATTCAACCCCAAAAAACACAAAACTATCAGTTTGTCAAGATTAATCTCATTTTTCCCCCAATTTCTGTTGTAGATAGAGAAAAACTTAGAGTGTATGGGAGATTCACAATTTTGTCCTCTACTCAGTGATAAAAACAGAATCAATGCATCACCTTTTGTTCAAAAGTTATGATAAATTTATTAGACCTTTGCAGACGGCACGAAACATTCCATTTTTTCATACTTGATGCCCTTGTGAGACAAAAAGGCTTATTGTGTGGCCATGCTACATGACAGAGATAAGATATACCCACCATTGTAATCAGGAGAACTAGCCCTTTAAAATGGTACATATCATAGTTAATAAGTTTGAGGGTAACACACATTGTTTTTAAACAATACCTTCAAAATTCAACATCAAAAAACACGAAAATATCAATTTGTCAAGATGAATCTTACTTTTCACCTAATGTCTATTGTAGATATAGTGTGTGAAAGATAGACAGTGTTGTGTTCTCCTCAGTGAAAAAAACAGAATCAATTTATCACCTTTGGTTCAGAAGTTATGATTAATTTACTCATAACTGCAAGTCGCAGTAACAAGTAGAATTTTTAAAGAGTAGGATGTTTTCCTTTCCTGGTTTTACATCTGACCAAAAATACACAGATATAATGGTCATGTAACAAATATAAGATGTTTTACCATAAAAACAAGATGCATAGCTAAATATAGGATGTCTTACTGTACTCTGAGGAGGCAAAATCAATTGTGGGGAGGAAAGATAAAGGCTGAAATAAAGACTAGGCAGGTGGTAACTGCTTCTCCGTGTGCTTCATTCTACTATGAAAACAAGAATAAGAGACACTGGCACATGTGTTAGGTTTACGAAAGAGGAAATAAATAATTTTATTTAGATAAGTCTTTAACAATTTCATTAAATAATCAGGAACAACAACTTCAGGTAAATAACATAAACATATGTTTACAAACAAGCAGTAACTATTAGAACTACAAGAATGACAAGACAACAGTATAACAAAGATCAACAAAATACTTTAACATGATGAACAAAGCATCAATTCATATTATAGCATAACAAAGCATCAATTCACATTCACACATATAAACAATTAAAACATTAGAAGAAATTCAATACATTTAACAACCATACAGCATATATTTCGATACAATATATAATTATCGATATCATTTGCCCTACACATAAGGTGATACACTAACGCCACACACACACACACACACACACACGCCACAGCTGTGACAACACACACACCACAGATCTGGTGTGAATGCGGCGTTAGTGTGTGTGTGTGTGTCCATCTAAGCCTAGCAGACGATGAGGTGTAAATGCTACTGGAGTTGGTGTCCCTGTCTGTGTTAGAAGGATAGGCAAAGTGTATGCTTTCTACCTGACATGGGACTTGACCAAGCTCAAAATAAAGAAATTGTCAGATAAGAAAATTAGAAATTGAATTACAAATCTAAGCAAACTATTATCACTATAATCCCTGTCATTATTGTTATAAGCAACACTCTTATCACAACCAGAAATGTGCATACGCCCAGTTGGGCGAACACACACACACACACACACAAACATGCTTACCCATCTGAGGATGATGGGAGATTACTCTCCTCCTCTAGCACATCATTGTCTTCCTCTTCATCCAGAAACTACCCGTCCATGCCATCGTGCCATCGTGGTCCTTGGGGTCATGTTTGCCATCAGCAGGCGGCTGCTTTCACCTCAGTTGCACGTACTTCTCTCCCTCCATCTAAAATAACAAAAAATCACAGGTCTGATAGTGAATAGGTTGTTTAGTTTTATTTTACATTACTTCCACATAATCTTAATCACCACCAACCATGACTCTTTTCACTAAAAGTATTTTTGTCACTAAAGGACTCCAATATTGCTTGGAGAGGTAACATTAGTCTCAGAGCTCACTATAAGTGTTATTGCCTTGGCTAAACTATACATAGCATACCAGCTTACAAGCAAACATTGATTCATGAACATGAGTCAGGAGATATGACAGAAAACATCTAAACAGCGTATGCATACACATACACACCGTACATAGGCTACTGCAGTTGCGTAAAGACAAAACACCCCCTTAGAAAATGATATGTCGACGAGTAGGCTTGGGTGTATGAGCTCCCATCATAGTTAGCCAACCAAAAACCTCATAATCGTAGCAGCCAACCTTACAGCCTAAAAGTTAAACAATACTAAGACACATTTCTAACAAATATTCAGTCATGTATTGATGAAAACAGCAGTCAATGAATAAAATCCTTACGTTACACCATCGGTGATCAACACACTCACGTCGGTAACATAACATTAACGTTGTCATTCATGTCAGATGTTTCTATCTAAGTAAGCTAAGCAACTTGGCTACAAACAACTGTAAATTGTGCTATACATATTACGAAGGAATGAAAGGTTTATTTGACAATAAAATACCGATTAGGTGTACTTAACATAAAGTTACCAGTCATGAAGCAGGGGAGTGAACTTTATCGCGACTACGCGTCAAGGACATGTTGCAGCCTCTCCTGATGCTAACGTTACCTAACTTAGCTAGTTTTCTGTATCATCAGATGACAAGCAAGCAATCGTTCAAAATAGAACAAATCGTTAAAGTTTCAGTCCTAGTAGGTCTGTAATCTTGGTTGACATATAGTAACCCCCAAAAATGACTGAAAATAATGAGTTTACTAAAGATTACGGTGTGCTAAAATACAAGCTGTCATATCAGCTGAAGTGAACACACACACGCATTATGTTACGGCCATGCATACAAGGTGTAATTACCAGGAAAAATAACTTTTAAAAACGATTTTGAAGTAATAACATGGATAACAAGTAGTAATAACATAAAAAGACTTGTTTTTACCTCAGATGATCCAGTAGTTTCTCCTTTGGACGACGTGAAGATCAACGATGCATAGTGCTTCCTGCTGTTTTTCCTCTAGTGGAGGGAGACGTCAACTCTTGATTTTTCCTTCACGTAGTAAAAGTAATTCGCGCCACAAATCCCTTAACTAATCATATCGCCAGAAAGCCTATGATGTGACGTTTTTGAGGAAGTTTTCATTGATAAAATTGGTTGGGGTATGGCGGAGTTATTAGACTGAACGTCATCGGTACTGGGGTACCGAAATTAGAACGTGCGGTCTGCAAAGGGTTAAACAGATTTTATCGCTAATGTTGACTCGCATCACATCCTGTTAGGACAGGAACAGTGTAAGGTCCCAATGTGGAGCGTCCTCATGTAGGAGTGCGGTTTATCTAAACTCCAGTAGATAGCTAACTACAGTACATACCCTCATTAGCCCAGTATCCGTGAATCAATAATTCCCTCAGTCAATTGCCAAAGTCAATATCAAGTGCAGGGAGCGTGAGGGAGGACTTGCTGGACACATTCTGTTCTTGGGCCACTCATGGAGCCAATTCTTGACTTCACATTTGATTGTATCCAGCAGTTTGATGTGTTTTATATTGCCCACTGAAACCACATAAAAACTCCAACGCAGCCATGTCTAAGCAGAGCAGAAAACACAAAATGACTGTGTGGAACCAAGACCTGCACCTCTCCATAGAGCAGCCTATTAGAAAGGAATGTTTGAAATAAAAAAAATAAAAAAAAATCACTCTGTGGTGCCCAGTGAGTTTCATTAGGATTTCTGTGAAATTGTTGATTTGGAAATACTTTCCATCTAATGTCAACCTTAAGTGTTTGGTGACTTACAGAATGCTTTGTAGGCACCAAGAGTGAAATTTCACTGGATGAAATGGTCTATCCTCCAACATAACCACAAGGCCAAATGGCCTTCGATCATAGTAGCAGTAGTAGTACTAAAAAAAAAAATAGTAATGGTTCCTATGGTCCCTCAAGGATTCTGCAAACTTTCACCTGCCACCGAAAATACAAAGCCCTTCCAAATGGAATTATTGATACCCCCCCCCCCCCCCTCCACACACACACACACACACACACACACACACACACACACACACACAAAAGGCAAACACAGTATTGTGTCGAGAGAGCAAGACTACAAGAATGAGCTTAAGACTACAAGAATGAGCTTAACACCCTATTATCTGGCCTAGTTTGATTAGCCGTACAGCTGAAATTAGCATGCAACAGGAGCTTCATAGAGAGACTACAGAGTCTCTCCTCTAGCCCTATATGTTTGTTCAATATTGTGTTTGACTTCGTCGTGGATACCGCCCAACACAACTGCGCACACTTGCACGCAGCTCGAGATTCTTTGCCTAACACAGCCCTCAGCTCGCGGGCTGTTCTCGCTCTGTTCTTTCTCTTTGTCCAACCTGGTCTTTGGCCAAGTGTTTTTGAGCAGTGAAAACATCTGAGTTTGCATGTTTTCTGACAGGACGTCTGAGCCATTGCAGATTGTATAGTACCATGTGTAATTTTCCATCCATTTGAACAGAGAAGAAGGCGCTCTGTCATAACAGAGCACAGAGGGTTCCGACAGACACAATAGGTTGGCTCCTAAGAGGAACCACATCTGTTGCCTGACCTCATAGATGATCGAACCAATATAGTTGGAGTTGGACCTCACTTGGCTGCACATACATAAAGCAGAAACAAGTGTACAGGCTTTTTTTTGGCTCGGGTTCTTATAAAGCGTGCATTTTTAAAGGCTCTTTGGATTCGTCCCTTTAGGAGAGTCTCAGAGTTTCCATCTGTCCTCAAACACATCTCTATAGAAAGCAGCTAGTTTAGTTCCAGGTGGAGACAACAATGGTGTCTACCTGGCAGTGAAGTCATTGTTTTCTGTCTGTCAGACAGTCAGGAAGGGTCTGCGGGATTGCTTTCCCCTCCAGGAACTGACCTTTTTACGAGTTCCACACACGGCCATTTTGGTTTTTATTATCGTTAATTTCAATTCAAGATGGCTGCTGCCGCTACACAGTGACAGCAGATTCAGTAATCCACACTGTGATGAGAGTTCAAGAGAAGTGACCCAACAGTGGTGCCAGTTGGCACGAGCGCCCTGAGGCGATCTTTTAAAGTCAATCATGAGGCTCCATGATCACCTCATACGAGTCTGCGCTGTGTGGCGAGGGCGGATTTGTTACACATGATTAATGAGCTTTGCGTCTGGAGTTGAGAGTGGTGCAAGCTCAGCACTGGGTCTCTCCGCCATGAAACGTCTGCCCACGTTTCTCAAACGTTATATGCCAACCATCTGTGAAAGTACAATGGGCAGGAGTCCCGCAGGCTATCCGATTGTCATAACTGGGAGCGAGATGATTCAAAATGACAATTTCTTATAGGAAACCTTTTCAGAGACCAGTTGGACTTGCTCTGAGTTCCTGTGGTTCCATGGCCAAGCAAGCTCATAGAAATTACTGGATCTTTGAGGAGTTGAGCCCCTTAGAGCAAATAGAGTACTTTATTCCCACTGAATTTTGATTTGGCTAAATTAATCCGACAATGAAACTGTCCGATTTTTTTCAAGAGAAGAGATGAAGAAGAGTTTGCCAGTATGTTCAAATATTAAACTCAATGAATAGAAGACGGTATGTAATCATTTATAATATAATACATTTTTTATAAAAAAAAATAATAAATAAGTAATAAGTAATACATCTCATACGTTTTAGTGGTTAATAGTGATGTCCAACTTGACACTGTCAAATCAGTTAAAGTGTTCACTTATGGGTTAATGTTAGTAGGTTAGGTTTAGTAATCCCTTGGCAGCCTCTCTCTCTCTCTCTCTCTGGTTTCCCAGTGATGGATGAGTCCTGAGACAGGAGGAGGTGACATTTTTTTGTTTGGCTTCTTGCTCTCTGTGCCCTGATGACACATTAATCTACTCGTGCTCATCCATAAACCTGCAGTGGTGTGGTGTGTCATGTTTCTGTGCTGGAGAGCGCTATGCTTGACTTCCAATCCACCCACCCCCACCCTGTTTTCGTACCACCAGAGAGCCATCTCTCTGCCCCTACAGAAAATAATTGCACCACTTCAAGTGTCACAACGGCAGTTTCCTGAGTATCAAAACTACAGTTTTGGAGCAATTATTTGCAGTTCTTATGCAGGAAATGTAATATTTTGGACATGGAAAAACTGCATTGTACTTACTCCAGAAATTCAGTATTTTGGACATGCAAATATTATTGTACTGCACTGTACTTCGAAACAACTGCAGTATGTAAGGGTGGATTTCTCTTGAGGAGAGAGACAAATGAAGAATGGATGGATGGAAGGACGGTGGATGGATGAATAGAAATGTATAAGAGAGATTTTTAAAAGAAAAACTTTAGAAGTTCAGGATGAGGTTCACAAACAAAGCATCAGGTTATATGTCATTTTTGACAACATGACAGTTATCTTCATTGTGTCTGTGCATACCAAACAGATGTGGGTGGTCTTGACAGTGGAAACACAGAGTCTGAGTCTCTCTCTCTCTCACACACACACGCACACACTCTTTCTCTCTCTCTCTCTCACACACACACACACACACTCTCTCTCTCTCTCTCACACACACACACGCACACACTCTTTCTCTCTCTCTCTCTCTCTCTCTCTCTCTCACACACACGCACACACTCTTTCTCTCTCTCTCTCTCTCTCACACACATGCACACACTCTTTCTCTCTTTCTCTCTCACACACACGCACACACTCTCTCTCTCTTTCTCTCTCTCTCTCTCACACACACGCACACACTCTTTCTCTCTCACACACACGCACACACTCTTTCTCTCTTTCTCTCTCTCTCTCTCACACACACGCACACACTCTCTCTCTCTTTCTCTCTCTCTCTCTCACACACACGCACACACTCTTTCTCTCTCACACACACGCACACACTCTTTCTCTCTTTCTCTCTCTCTCTCACACACACGCACACACTCTCTCTCTCTCTCTCTCTCACACACACGCACACACTCTTTCTCTCTCACACACACGCACACACTCTTTCTCTCTTTCTCTCTCTCTCTCTCACACACACGCACACACTCTCTCTCTCTCTCTCACACACACGCACACACTCTTTCTCTCTCTCTCTCTCTCTCTCTCACACACACGCACACACTCTTTCTCTCTCTCTCTCTCTCTCTCTCTCTCACACACGCACACACTCTTTCTCTCTCTCTCTCTCTCTCTCTCACACACACGCACACACTCTTTCTCTCTCTCTCTCAATTCAATTCAATTCAATTCAAGGTTGCTTTATTAGCATGACTGTAAGTAAGTACAGTGTTGCCAAAGCACAATTAAAACAGCATAACAATTAGAACATTGACAGCATTACAGGAAACAGTAACATGAAAAATTGTGTGTATACCCTCACTTTCTCTCTCTTTTTCCACACACACACACACATATGCATGTGATCACACACACACACACACACACACACACACACACACACACACACACACACGGGCAGCATACACATTATAATACATTGGATTAATTACAGACATTAGGTCGGGTATTGTGGCAAAGTGTCCGACTCACTGTCCCTCATGTCGTGGCAAGCTGTAACGTATTTTGCAGCCAGCGGAGCAGTCAATCCTTCTCCTAGCAGGTGGGCCAATTTATCACTGTCTTTAAGGGAGCTAAAATTTGGAATTTTATTTGAGAATTGTAAAAAATATATTTTTCTAATCTGTTCAAACTTTGGACAGTATAGAAGAAAGTGCATCTCTGTTTCAACCTCACCAGTCATACAGTGACCACAGAGCCGCTGCTCTTTGGGAAGCCATGATTTTTTGTACCGGCCTTTCTCTATGGCAAGGCTGTGGTCACTTAGCCTGTACTTGGTAAGAATCTGTCTCTGCTTTGTATCTCTGACGGTGGAGAGGTACTCTGCCAATTCATAATCTCGTTTTAGTGACAAGTAACATTCTAATTTGGATTGTGATTTTGTTTGATCATCCCAATGTTCCAGATACTTATTCCTACTTTGATTCATAATTTGTTTTACTTTGATCTGATTTTGAAAAGCAGTGCTGGTCTGAGATCGATGGGTTAGAGTATTAGTTAACTTCAGAACCAACTGGCAAAGGGGACTGGTTTTAGGGCTGACCTCTTGGGTTTTGTATGCTTGAAACTGTATGGTGTTCTCGTCACTAGAATTTAGGTGGATCCAGAATTTTAAAGATCTTTTTTGTATATTTAATGCCAATGGGAATCTGCCTAATTCTGCCCTGCATGCATTTGTTGGTGTTTTCCTTTGGACTCTAAGAATGTTTCTAATAAATTCTGCATGTAGGGATTCAGTGGGATGTTTGTCCCATCTAGTGTAGTCTAGCTTGCTGAGTGGACCCCATACCTCGCATCCATATAATGCAATTGGCATTATTACACTGTCGAATATTTTGCACCAGATTTTAATTGGGATTTGTATTTTATGGAAATTTCTTTTGATGGCATAGAGAGCTCTACGAGCTTTATCTTTTAGCGCATTCACTGCAAGGTCAAAGCTTCCTGAGGCACTGAGTTTCAGGCCTAGATAATCATAAGATAAAGAATGTTCTAGAGCGGTGTTTCCTAGAGTGAAAAGGTGTCTGCCTGCCTGAGATCTTGCTTTCTTTTGGAATATTACAATCTTTGTTTTGTCCAAATTGACTGTCAGGGCCCAGTTCTGACAGAATTGCTCTAGCAGATCTAGGTGCTGCTGTAGTCCTTGTTCTGAGGGTGACAGCAGCACCAGGTCATCTGCAAAAAGCAGAAATGTAACTTCTGTATTGTTTAGGGTGAGTCCAGGTGCTGTAGATTGTTCCAATACCACCGCTAACTCATTGATGTAGATATTGAACAGAGTTGGACTCAAGCTACAGCCCTGTCTCACCCCACGCCCCTGAGTGAAGAATTCTGTTCTGCTGTTGTCAATTTTTACAGCATTTTTATTGTCCATATAAATAGATTTGATTAAATCATAGGTTTTGCCCCCTACACCACTTTGTAAAATTTTGTAAAATAATCCATTGTGCCAAATTGAGTCGAAAGCTTTTTTAAAGTCTACAAAGCATGCAAAAATTTTCTTTTGTTTTCCTTTTAAAACATGGGTGTTGATTAGGGTGTGTAGGGTGTAAATGTGGTCAGTGGTTCTATGTTTTGGCAAGAATCCAATCTGACCTTTACTCAAGACATTGTGCTTGATAAGGAAGGCCTGTATACGGGCGTTTAGAATACAGCAGAAAACCTTCCCCAGGTTACTGTTCACACAGATGCCTCGGTAGTTATTGGGGTCGAATTTATCTCCACTCTTAAATATTGGGGATATAAGCCCCCTATTCCAGATCTCAGGAAAGCAGCCAGCTTGGAGAACAAGGTTAAATAGTTTTAAGATGACCCTGTGCAGCTCAGGGGTGCTATGTTTCAGCATCTCTGTTTTTATATTGTCAGGTCCACATGCTTTTTTAGGTTTGAGTTTCAGGAGTGCTTCTGCTAATTCTTTAGATGTGATTTCGTAATCAAGGGGGGTTTGATTGTCTTTAATGACTTTTTCGAGGAGGTGTAATTTTTCCATTATAATTTGTTGGCCAGTAGTGAGGTTATCGGGAGGGATTTTCTCATAGAGTTGCATGAAATAATTCCTCCATGTTTCTCCATCTTTCAGGGGTAGCTCTGGGTTTTGTTTGGGATTCAGGGTGTTCCACTTTTCCCAAAACTGATTTTGGTTGATTGAACTTTCAATTTCATCTAGTGTTGCATTATAGAGATTTAGTTTTTTCTTTTGAATCATTTGTTTATATTCTTTGAGTTTTTTGCAGTAATTTTCTCTCATCTCTGGATTGTTTGGTTGCCGGTGTTTTTGATTTGATAGTTGTCTGAGATTTTTCCTCATCATATCACACTCCTTATCAAACCATTGCTCTTTGTGGACTTTATTTTTGGGTTTGGAATTACCTCTAGAAAGGTTTGCTTTATGTGCAATTATGTGGTAAAGTTCATTTACTTGATTTACGGCTGTTTTAACAGCTGGTGGATATGGATGAAATTGTGTTAGTAAAAAAATATTAATTTTATTAGTAATTTCAGAAGAGTTGGCTGCATTGGTGAATTCAGATGCACTGTCAGATGTCCATTTATAGGTTGGTTTGAGTTTTAAAAGCTTCTTAGTATCTGTTATCTTTATTTGCATAGTTCTTTTTAGGTATACATTTATTTGACAGTGATCTGAAAGAGGAAGCTGTGGTCTTACAGTGAATGCGTTGATGGAGGAGGGGTCCATGTCAGTAATTGCATAGTCAACTACACTAGACCCAAGAGCTGAGCAGTATGTGAACCGACCTAATGAGTCCCCTTTCATCCTACCATTAAGAAAGTACAGGCCTAGGCCTCGACAGAGATGCACTAACTCCTTACCATATTTGTTGGTGACAGAGTCGGGGTTGTGTCTTGGGTTTGCTGTGATTTCTAAGTTTGGTGATGAAATAAATTTGTTTTCTTTTGCACTGATTTGAACTATTTCATTTTCAAGGCCGGTTCTGGCATTGAAATCACCACAGAGCAGCACATTCCCCTGAGCCTGGAAATTGCTGCATTCTATTGTCAGGTTGCTAAAAAACTCATCTTCACAGTATGGTGACTCTGCTGGTGGGGTGTAGATTGTACAAATGTACAGGTCACCTTCTTGACTTATAACCCCATTTTTTAACTTTAACCATATACGAGTGAGATCTCTTTTTATAATGGATAAATAAGGTGACAGGTATTCCCTAAACCAAATTATAACACCCCCTGAATCTCTGCCGTGTTTGATGTTTTTGTTTTTCAAAGATGGTAGAATAATTTCTTTGTAGTCTGAGGGACAGTGTGTGTTTATATCTGCCTTACACCAAGTTTCTAAAAGAACAACAATGTCATGGGTTTTGATGTTAAGCAAAAAGTCAGGATTAAGACTCTTTGCTCCAAATGCTGATGAATAAAGCCCTTGGATGTTCCAGGAGCTTATAGAAAAAGATTTAACCATGTATAAATGTGTTTGGTTTCAGAGTAGTCTAAAGAGATGTTTAAGAGGAAGGGAGAGATATATGCTACATGTGAAGTGACATGCTCTGCATTCTGTAATATATTACACATTTGCATTCAGTAACATATTACACATTTGAACATATAATACATATAATAATAACTTTTTTCTTTTTTTTTACCTCTTTCCCTTTTTACAGTTTAGCTCAATTTCTTAAAGATGAGATGAAGAAGTTGTCTCACCTCTCCAATGTCTGTATAGACAGGGTGGTTTTTACCTTGGAGAATGTCTGAGTATGTTAGATTTTGCTGTGGGACTCCACAGCAGTGGCAGCTGTTCAGCAGAGTGTTGTCTTTATAAGCGCTGGTGGTGTGGATGGCCCTTGGGTGAGGGCACAGCTCAGCTTGGCTGGGTCCTATATTAATGGGTTGCGGGATGCTGGGTTGTGTGCTCCTGGGTTGAGCCCAGTTGGACTGTGTCCTGCTAGCCTTGGTGTTGTTGGGCTGGGTTCTGGTGGTCGGGGCAGGTTTGGTCGGAGTTCTGCTGGGATGAGTTTCGCTGCGTTGGGCTTGGTTAGTCTGCCGATGAGTGGACCGGACTCCATTGGGGTTGGGTTTCTGTTGTCTGTCGCGGGGTGGGTTTGCCTGATTGGGTCGGAGAAGTGGGGAAGTTCTGTCTAGAGTTGTGTCTTTCAGGTCTTTTGCCAGTTGTCTGACTGAGTCACGGGTTAGGTGTACGTGGTCGAAGAGATGATCCTCAGACAGAGATGGATGATGGGCAATGCGGGTGTTGGGTATTTTTGAGCAGTATGACAATATGTCTTGGTTGATCTTGTTGATCAAGTCTTTGGGGAAGTCTTTTCTGTGGAGGAGTGATGAGATGATGATGTTTGCTGTCGGGAATTCTTCATGGGCCTTCTCTGCCACTGTTTTTATGGACTCGGCCACTGCCTCTCTCTTGGATCTCAGGTTGTTTGTTCCCGTATGAATTATGATGTTTTGTGGGTCCAAAAGAGTGGAGGGGCAGAGTATTTTGAGAGCAGATTCTGTGGTGGGGCACCAGAATTTTGCTACTCTGTGGGTGGGAAACAGTTTTAAGGGGTCAAGGAACCGTCCGTTTGAGTCCATGAGTATGGCTGTTTTTGTGGCTGGTTGATGTTGTACAGAGGGTGAGGTAGTCGAAGTCGAGGGAATGGTGGGAGTTGGCAAGGGTTGAGGGGTTTCTGTAGTAGGTATCAGCCTGGTTGGAGGGGTGTCTCTCTCTCACTCACTCTTTCTCTCTCTCCTTTATCTTGATGGCTCAAGTTTAATTGTCAACTCACAATGAAAGACAGAGGCACATGGACAGGTTGCAATGCCCTTCAGTGCACACGTGAAAAGATACAAATCTGTGTTGTTTTATGCTAGAATTCTCTCTAATCCACACTCTACTCTCCCTCTGTTTGTCAGTCTCTTGTCTGTCTCGTTACAGAATTTCAGTATATCAATGAAATTACTGATTAGAAATACACTCAATGTTAACAGTGTTATGGCAGATTATGTGAAACGGGACTTGTTAACATTACTAAACCAACTATTTAGTAGATTTAACAGATTTTTATCATTGTAAATACAAAGATTTCTTGGCATATAAATCAAAATGTATTACTTAAGGTAAGAAATGATCATTCAATGTACACATGGTGCTGGTTCAGCAAGGACACATATTGGACTTTACATATTCAGCAAACAGGTACACTGGCGCCCATAGTTAAACAGTCTAAATAAACAAACAAGGACAAATGATGGACATGGACGGCTCGGCTCACAGAAGCCCCCAGCTCAGAAGGCCCCAGCTCAGAAGGCCCCTGCTGAGAGACACAAAAAGAGACCCAAACCCAACAACAAACAACCATGTAACTCTATAAGCATTACACGCGTAAGATCTGTACATATCCCACCGTGTTACTGCAATGACAGGCAGTACTCCCAAATACAGTGTCCCTCCCCCAAATGATCCCTCTCACAGGAGCAATGTGGCAGAGCGGATCCGGCCGGATCCAGCAGAGGACACAGAAAGAAGGGAGAACAACCATCACCAGTGCTAGAACATCCAGCACCTACCACCATCACCAGTGCTAGAACATCCAGCACCTACCACCATCACCAGTGCTAGAACAACCAGCACCTACCACCATCACCAGTGCTAGGCACTAGTTTATTATGGCTGCTGAAATATGGAGACAAACTCATTGACTAAAACAGTGGCTGGCCTTGTCCCTTTTCAAAGAGAAACAAAGCATACAGTATTAGTTGCCCATTTCACCTAACAGCACAGCATATCCAAACTACTGTATGACCAGCAAATAGAAGCTTGTATGAGCGTTTAATCCTGGCTTAATGTTCCCACAGCACGGAACACAGGAAAGGAGAGAACATTCCTCTGCTACAGATATAACACATTTTTAAAAACCAGTAGAAAACAATTTTTTAGACAAAACAATCATTCAGACTGTGTGCAGACTCTTTACTCTATCACTTTATACATGTCATTGCTCCCCATTGGTTAAACAGTGTGAATAAACAGTGAAGAACCTGATGGACTTTAGACATCCAACAATATGGGGAAAGAGGGAGGGTTTACAGATGCCTATAATTGGCAACTTCCACGCTTCAGACTCACTCGCTCCTCATCAGCGCACTGTGCTTTCCTCCATCTGGCTGACTTGCTGTGGCCACTGTGGCATCATGGGTGGAGAAATGTCTCTCGATCAGATTGAGGCCATCAAAGCTGACTTTTTAAGTGTCTTGCCGGCAGATTACATTGACGTTGGGATTGACGAATCCATGCTGAGGTATTCTGGGACAGACTCTACAGCTCAGCTGGTGGAGTACTCATCCATCCTGAAGGGCCAGATGGTGAACAATCTTCCAGCCTTCATCGAGAAGGCCACTGGGGCCCTGAAGGGCTTCACCGCTGTGCCCAATGCAGTGGGTTTGGGTGCGTTCATTGTCTCCATGATCCTGCAGCTGGCATTCATGGACTTAAAGGGCCCGCCGGACAACCCCGTGGACATGCTGCGGCGCATCTTCGCCGAGGAGAAGTCCTCGGAAGTCCGCGACCTGATGGACGAGTACCTGAAACGTTTCGGAATGCACCTGCGTGACGACCGGCGGCTGCTAGCGGACTCAGAACGGATGGAGACGCTGCTGAGCTTGCAACTCACCAGATTGCGCAACTCCATGCTCGTGGACAGACAGATGAGCTCGCGTGCCGTCAAACAGTGGGTCAACGGGGCCGCCTTCCACACGCAGGTGCTCCTCCACATCGGCAGACTCAGGAGGAGGACCGAGGCAGGGATCTGGGGCATGGAGAGTGCCAAGATAGCGGCGAGAAGCGTTGCTGCCACCTACCACAGAGACACGCTGAATATACTGGAGAGATACAAAGAGTACAAGAGGTCAACATTTGTTTTAAGAAATGAATTAGGGTCGGCCTGTTCGGCGTGGGGTGGGTGTCCATGGTATTGTAAATTCAACGATAAAGAAATCAGTGTTAGAATAATAGAAAATTCTGCTGTATGTAGAATATCAGCAGATGATCACTTTCAATATATTCTCTCAAATAACCAGCAATTGAGAGAATTGAACAACTACTTCTCTTATGTTCAAAATAATGTTGAGATTCTGATTAACCAAGAGGGAACCTTCCAAATAATCTGAAACAGCGACATTGCTTTGCACAAGGTGTGTTCAAGCGCACCGATCATACTGTTTTGTCTAATGTAAAAGGCGCAGTATTTCACTGTTATTTTGACAGCGCATTATTGGGAAATCCAGCTTGATCTTTCTAGTAGGAAGATCCCAGCACCTCTTTTGCAAAGTTAAGCGAGACCCGAGCTAATTAATACATTTACATCATGTTTAACTTCCATCCAGAACACAATAAAAAGGAATTATATTACACGTATTACACGTATATAAAAGTGAGTTTGTGATTGTTTATGGTTCTGTCAGCTCCTGATCAAAATGTTTAATTCATTGAGTCGTCATTCAATGCAAGCACCTGGGTTACTGAAGAGACCAGGGACCCATTTTCCAATTGATCTCAGTGGCTATGAGTGTTCTCTAGCAGTGATTCTACATATGTACAAATGTTCATTAAGTTTTTACACACATTTCCAAAACAAGCACATACTGAAAGGGTGGATGCATGCCCCGCTTTTAAGTGTTGGAGAATGGACACTGTGACGTCACAACTGCCTTTTGAACTTCATATGGCTTAGGCTAACTTAAAGGCAACATAGGCCTATGACCCACAGTCACAAAATAATGCTATTAATGATTTAAACATATATTATATATTATTACACAGTATTCATATTAGATTGGTACATGACTGGCTCTAGTTTGAGACCACATCACACACACATACTAGAGTAAAGGAGGGGCAATCAAGTGTACATTTGGGTTGGGTCATTTCTTGCATTTTTCACATACAGGAACATACCAGAGGTCGTCTGTAAAGGAAAGTTGGTTGTCAATGTTTTTCTAAAGGTTTCACAGAAATGGTGTGACTAAAAGGCATCTCTTGCTCATCAGTGCACTGGAACACTCATGTTTGAGTACAGGATCATGCACATGCACAAACTGCAAGCGCCTCATGCTTGATCATCCTTAAGCACACTGTGGATTTTTTTTATTTAATTTATATAGTATATTTAGTATTTAGTTTTTTAGTTTTTTTATCTTCTACTGTCTCTATTGTACAGTGGAGTTTTGCTATATGTACAGTATATACTTATATTTACTCTTTCTCAGACATCCCAACCTGCAAAAAGTCACTTTAGGGAGGTATCCCGAAGAACCCCCCCACCCCCAAAAAAAATAAATAAATAAAAATAAATAAATAATTATTGTAGCCTATAGGTATACTTAGATACTGAAATACAGATGAATATTTGTTCAATAATGTATAGTCAGTACACACAAGGAAGGCCTATAGATAGGAATTTTGATAATAAAATATGTAGATTTTGGTAGTTTGGCCTTTTCATGTAGCCTTGGCAACTAGCCATCTAGTATAGGCCTGAATAATATGCACATGAAATGACATTTGTTCAACTCACCTCAACATGTCTTTTGCAATCATTTAACCTGCCATGGGCAATAAGTCACTGTTACAAACAGTGCAGCATACAGTATCATTATTGTTTACTCTTATGAGACAAGGGTAGGCCTACACATCGTGTGGTCTGATGTGAAATGGGTCTTAATGTTAATTTTTTGGGGGCACTCTGACTCTGC
Source organism: Alosa sapidissima (assembly GCF_018492685.1). Lineage (NCBI taxonomy): Eukaryota > Metazoa > Chordata > Actinopteri > Clupeiformes > Clupeidae > Alosa > Alosa sapidissima. The sequence goes on from NC_055965.1 coordinate 5,363,318, forward strand.
CATGACGCTCCTGTTCCTAGATACACTGAACTGATTAATTTCGTTCAGGATAAAAGACATAAAAGCCTGACTACACTGAAAACTGATTGGTTGATTTAGCAAAACATGCCAATCAGGATGCGTCTTGCTTCAGGCACACGCGCACCACCCCTCCCTCTCTCTCTGTCGTGTGCGCGCTAAACTCAGATGCATACGTGATTTAAAGTCTCGGTCTTGCGTGCACGCTCTTGCTCGCTCGCTCTAGATTCCGGGAGATTTTATCTAATTTGCGGGCATCAGGGAGCCGCTGTCAATATGCGGGAGACTCCCGGAACTTCCGGGAGACTTGGGATGTCTGCTTTCTGCTGTAAGTGCATGTTGTGTGTGATGTCTGTATGCTACTGAGACTTTGAATTTCCCCTTGGGGATCAATAAAGTATCTATCTATCTATCTATCTACATGGTATTACTGCAAATTCACAAAATGATTTGCCTAATCAATAAATTAGTGTTAATATAGGTGTTAACAGTGAAATCTACAGGCAAGAGAATGTTTACAAAGCGGCAGTGTGTGTGTGTGTGTGTGTGTGTGTGTGTGTGTGTGTGTGTGATGAGAGTGTGTGTGGTGAGTGTATGTAATCTCACCTGTGCCTTGACTTAAATACTGTTTGAGTCGACCCTAAGTGTAACTTATAACGGGGCCTGCCTTTCTTTACAGCTTGTGTTCTGCATTCTGTGTCCTGTGTCTGTTCTGTAACTCACCCCAGAGTTCAGGCTGATCTGTCATGACAGCGTATCTGATGCAGACGGACCACCTTAGACCACCTCCTCCAAACACACCGTGAGCAAAGCCTCACTGGACCCCATAATGACAACCCCAGCATGGAGATGTTTACTTAAAGCCCTGGACGGTGCGAGTGACCTGCTACAGTTTGTTTCAAGAGTCATTTGTTTCAATAAAGCATAGACACTGCACATGGTCCAAATGCCACGCTGCCTTTGGCGAGCAACAACATGATTTGGCATCGGACTCTCCAACCACAGTGAATAATGAGGGTTCTGTTTTTCACAACGTCTGTGTGTTGAATTGCACAGCTCCCCTGGTCCACTCTGACCAACACTGAAATGCAGGGGAGGGGAGGAGGGGTGTTTGTTCTATTCTCCCACTCCTCTCTTCTCCTCTCCTCTCTCCTCTCTCCTCTCCTCTCCCCTCCTCTCTCCTCTCTTCTCCTCTCCTCTCCCATCCTCTCTTCTCCTCTCTTCTCTTCTCCCATCCTCTCTCCTCTCCTCTCCTCTCTTCTTTCATCTTCTCCCCTCTCCTCTGATGAAATTGCGACTGAACCCATACGCATTTCTTCAGAAACTGAACGAAGCAAGAGATTTATGAAGACTTTTTTTGGAAATGCACTCTCTTTTCTGGAATCCCTCTCCTTTTGCTCCTCTATAAACACAATCATAATGAAGTTAATAGAGCCCTTCTTGCCAAGACCTTCCGTCACACACACACACGCACACAAATTGTCAGACACCAAACAGGACGAGGACCACAATTGCGTCACGTTCAAAAGTTTATTTAAGGGTTGGGGGTTTCAGGGGTTCCGGGGGGGGTACAGGAGTTCCAAGAGTCTGCGTGTGTGTGTTCCCCCAGTAGCCGAACAGCGAAGGCAGGAGCTGGATGATCCGGGAAGTCCTGGGGGAAACACACACACAACAGCAATTGAAACGAAGCAGCAGTACAGTCAAGGACTAGGCGGTATTCGTAGAAGAGGGACGGAAGGCAGGTCAAGATTACCGGGGCTGGAGAACACAGAAGTAGTCGAGCGGGTCCGGGATCACAGGCAAAGAGTCAGAGGCGTTTTCAATAAACAGGCAGGTAACTGGTGCTGGTTGCAGACGATCTGACAAGTGTGGACTGAAAAGCAAGGCTTTATATAGAGGGCATGATGAGTGGTGAATGCAGTGCAGCTGGTAGGTAACGAGGGTGAGGCAGAGCAGAGCAGGAACAGGTGGAGGTCATCAGACTTCAATCAGCACGTGTTACCAGGCAGAGAGAGAGCTCATGACAGAACCCCCCCCCTAAGGGACGGCCCCAGAAGTCCCCAAGAGTGACACCACGTCGGGAGGGCGGAGGGGAGCCGGTGGAGGGCTAGAATTCCTCCGAGCGGTCCGAGTGAACATCCTCATCCTCGGAGGGAGCTGGAGGGTCGTGGACAGAAGACGGGACAGGTACCGAGACAGGGTCAGGGTCAGGCACATGACAGGAAGCCGGGCGGGCAGGACGGTTAGGGACCCCTCTGGGGCGGCCCCTACGGATTGCAGGTTGATCAGGATGCAGACGGTGGAAGTCGGCGATGAGTGTCCGGTCCACAATCCGACTGGCTGGCACCCAGGTTCTCTCCTCAGGTCCATAGCCCTCCCAGTCGACGAGATACTGGAGGCCCCTACCTCGCCGTCTGGACCGAAGCAGGCGTCGAACGGTGTACACCAGCCCACCGTCAACGAGGCGAGGAGGAGGAGGAGGAAGCGGCACGGGGACCAGCGGGCTTTCATGCGTCGGCTTGACTTTCGAAACATGGAAAGTAGGGTGCACCCTCATGGAGGTTGGCAACTGGAGCCGGACTGCGGTTGGGCTGATGACCCTCTGGATAGGGAACGGGCCGAGGAATCGAGGTGCCAGTTTACGCGATTCCACCCGCAGTGGGAGATCCTTGGCTGACAGCCACACCTTCTGGCCAACACGGTAGGCGGGTGCCGGCGATCTTCGGCGGTTAGCCCCAGTGGCATAGCTGACAGCTGACTTGAGTAGCGTGGCACGAGCTTGTGACCAGGTACGACGGCAACGGCGGGCATAGGCGAGGGCAGACGGGCAGGACACATCTCCTTCCTGGCTGGGGAACAGGGGGGGCTGGTAGCCATACACACACTGGAAAGGTGACATACCAGTGGCAGAGCAGGTGAGGGAGTTGTGAGCATACTCTATCCACATCAGTTGTTGTGCCCAAGCCTGGGGTTTGCGAGAAACCATGCACCGCAGCGCCTTCTCCAGCTCCTGGTTTGCCCGCTCGGATTGACCATTGGACTGGGGGTGGAACCCAGAGGTGAGACTCACTGTGGCCCCTAGAAGACGGCAGAACTCCTTCCAGAATGTAGAGGTAAATTGCGGGCCTCGGTCAGAGACAACATCCCTGGGCAGCCCGTGTAGACGGAAGACATGATCAAGAACAGCCTGGGCAGTCTCTCTGGCAGATGGCAGTTTAGGGAGGGGAATGAAGTGTGCCATCTTGCTAAACCGGTCAACCACAGTGAGAATGACAGTCATCCCACCTGATGGTGGGAGGCCAGTTACAAAGTCCAAGGAGACGTGGGACCAGGGTCGTGTGGGCACAGGCAAGGGCTGGAGTAAACCAGCGGGGGGCCGAGTGGAGGACTTGTTCTGATTGCAGGTGGGGCAGGCACGGACGAATTCTCGGACATCCCTTCTCAAAGACGACCACCAAAAGCGCTGGGCAAGGAGATGGCAGGTGCGGGCGGAGCCCGGGTGGCAGGCAAGGCGGGAGTTGTGTCCCCACTGTATGACCCGGGACCTCAAATTATCTGGGACGAAGAGACGACCGTCTGGGCATGCACTGGGACTGGGATGGTCACGGAGGGCCTCTTGAATTTCCTCCTCGATATCCCAGGTCAGGGCAGCTACGACGCAGGGATCGGGCAGAATTGATGCAGGTTCCTGGGAAGGGGCGTCATCCTTATGAAACTGACGGGAGAGAGCGTCCGGCTTGGTGTTCCGAGAACCTGGGCGGTATGACAGGGTGAAGTTGAATCTGGTGAAAAACAAGGCCCAGCGGGACTGTCTGGGGTTAAGACGTTTGGCATTGCGGATGTATTCGAGGTTTTTGTGATCGGTCCAGACCAGGAACGGAACTGTGGACCCCTCCAGCCAGTGACGCCACTCCTCCAGGGCAAGCTTGACAGCCAACAGCTCACGGTTTCCAACATCATAATTGCGCTCTGCAGGTGAAAGCCGGCGAGAGAAAAATGCACAGGGGTGCAACTTGTTGTCCTCCTCTGCCCGTTGAGAGAGTATGGCCCCGACTCCCACGTCTGAGGCATCCACCTCGACAACGAACTGCCGGTCTGAATCCGGCATCTGGAGGATGGGGGCAGTGGTGAACCGGGCCTTGAGGGTATGAAAGGCTGTGTTGGCCTCTGGGGTCCAGGAAAAGGGGTGTTTGATGCTGGTCAGAGCTGTGAGGGGAGCGGCGACGGAGCTGTAGTTCCGGATGAATTTCCGGTAGAAATTGGCAAAACCGAGGAATTGCTGCAGCTTCTTCCTATTCCCCGGAACTGGCCAGGAGGTAACTGCCGAGACCTTTGCGGGGTCCATCTGGATATTGCCTTCAGCGACGATGTATCCCAGGAATGACACAGTCTGAGCATGGAACTCGCATTTCTCCGCCTTGACATAGAGAGAGTTCTCCAGGAGCCGTCGAAGAACCAGCTGGACATGACGGGTGTGTTCGGACAGAGTTCTGGAGAAAATTAAGATGTCGTCCAGGTACACGAAGACGAATTTATTCAGCATGTCCCGCAGCACATCATTCACCAGCGCCTGGAATACCGCTGGGGCGTTGGTGAGGCCAAATGGCATTACCAGGTACTCATAATGGCCGGTGTGGGTGTTGAATGCTGTCTTCCACTCGTCACCCTCCCTTACTCGCACTAGGTGGTAAGCATTTCTAAGGTCCAGTTTGGTGAAAATAGTGGATCCCTGGAGCAATTCAAAAGCAGAGGTGAGTAAAGGCAGAGGGTACCGGTTCTTCACTGTGACATCATTCAGACCTCGATAATCAATGCAGGGGCGAAGAGAACCATCTTTCTTTCCCACAAAGAAGAACCCGGCACCAGCAGGAGAGGAAGACGGGCGGATGAGTCCAGCTGCCAGGGAGTCCCTGATGTAATCCTCCATAGTTTTTCTTTCAGGAGGGGATAGTGAGTAGAGGTGACCTTTGGGTGGAGCAGTCCCAGGGAGGAGATCAATGGCACAGTCGTACGGACGGTGTGGGGGCAGAGATGTGGCTTTGGTCTTGTTGAACACCTCTCGGAGGCCATGGTAACATTCAGGGACATTAGAAATGTCGTGGGCAATGCTGGGGGGTACTGAGCCGGGGGGCAGCGAGGCAGCACGCAAACAGGTCAGGTGGCAGGCATTTCCCCACTCTTTCACAGTTCCGGAGGCCCAATCGAGGTGAGGATTGTGGAGACGGAGCCAAGGGTAGCCCAGGATTAGGGGTTGGCCTGGAGAGCTGAGCAGGTGGAAGCGGATGGTCTCTCGGTGGTTTCCTGACACCATCATTGAGATGGGGGCTGTGATGCTGGTAACTGTGCCAATTGCGTGACCGTCCAGGGCCCGGGCTGGAACAGGAGTGGACAAGCGATGGCTTTCCAAGCCCAGCTGACGAGCAAGTCCTGTGTCAATAATGTTTGCTTCTGCGCCAGAGTCCACCAGGGCTGCCAGGGTGTGGGTGGAATCAGACAGGTGAAGACAGACTTGGATGAGGGGTTTACGGCTGATGGAGGGCTGAATGTTCATTGAGCTCATCCGGATTCCTCCTACATCTGGTGAGCTCCGGCTTTTGCTGGACAGGTGGCGACTCGATGACCATCACCACCACAGTACAGGCACAAGTTGGAGGTGATGCGTCGCTGGCGCTCTGCAGGGGTTAGGGAGGTGCGGCCGATCTCCATCGGTTCAGACTGGTCCGGCTGGCTAGATGGTGTGGCAGGTGCGGACAGAAGGGCAGTTGGGACACTCCGTGTGCTGGTGGATGGACTCTGGCGCCCTCTCTCATGACGGCGGGCCTGGATCCTGCGGTCGATGCGGACAGCCAGAGCAATGGCTTCATCAAGAGTGGGGGGTTGATCATGGGAAACCAGCTCGTCCTTTATGTAGTCCGCCAGGCTGTGGAGGAAAGCATCCACCAATGCTTCCATGTTCCAGGAGCTCCGACTTGCCACGGTTCGAAAGTCGATGGAGTAATCCGCAACAGTCCTTCTGCCTTGGCGAATACTCATCAGGATCCGAGATGCCTCGGCTATTGTGGATTCCAAATCGAATACCTTGAGCATCTCCTCTGCGAATAGGTTGAAGGTTGCACATGCTGGGGTCTGGCGCTCGAACTCCGCCGTTCCCCAGAGTCGAGCTCGGCCCGTCAGGTGAGTGATCACGTAACCGACCCTCGCCCCTTCAGTGGCAAAAGTCCTGGGTTGCAGGGTAAACTGGACACGGCAGCTCGTCAGGAACGCCCGTACCTGGGTTGGGTCGCCGCTGAACCGCTCTGGATTGCCGATCCTGGGTTCTGGGGCTCCGGCAGCCACGGTAGCAGTGGACTGGGCAGGAGACTCGGGTGCTGGGCCGGTGAGCAGGCTGGCTGGGGCTGGGCCGGTGGGAGCAGGCAGAGGAGAAAGGTTGGTGAGAAGTTGAATGATCATTGCAAGTTGTTGCTGTTGCTGCTGGAACTGCTGACGCTGGCTCAAGCCGGCTTGAAGTAGGGAGGCAATGTCAGCAGTGTTGCGGTTTACCTCTCTCTCTGTCTCTTCCAGGCGTTGCATGGCGGTGGGTGGTTCTGGTTCGTCGGTTTCCATGCTGGTTCGACCGTGCGCTGGGTCCATGTTTGGTCAGATCGTACTGTCAGACACCAAACAGGACGAGGACCACAATTGCGTCACGTTCAAAAGTTTATTTAAGGGTTGGGGGTTTCAGGGGTTCCGGGGGGGGTACAGGAGTTCCAAGAGTCTGCGTGTGTGTGTTCCCCCAGTAGCCGAACAGCGAAGGCAGGAGCTGGATGATCCGGGAAGTCCTGGGGGAAACACACACACAACAGCAATTGAAACGAAGCAGCAGTACAGTCAAGGACTAGGCGGTATTCGTAGAAGAGGGACGGAAGGCAGGTCAAGATTACCGGGGCTGGAGAACACAGAAGTAGTCGAGCGGGTCCGGGATCACAGGCAAAGAGTCAGAGGCGTTTTCAATAAACAGGCAGGTAACTGGTGCTGGTTGCAGACGATCTGACAAGTGTGGACTGAAAAGCAAGGCTTTATATAGAGGGCATGATGAGTGGTGAATGCAGTGCAGCTGGTAGGTAACGAGGGTGAGGCAGAGCAGAGCAGGAACAGGTGGAGGTCATCAGACTTCAATCAGCACGTGTTACCAGGCAGAGAGAGAGCTCATGACACAAATGAAGCTTTGTAATGAAACCCAATGGCAGCTAAACTGCAGTGTGCTCATGGTCGCCACATGAGCTTGCAAACTTCATGCAAGACTTTGGAGATCAGTTACAGTAATTCTGAAGCATCAGCTCATTCTGATCATCTGTCTATTCCAAAATGGATGGTCTTATTGAGACAGTTTGCAAAGCTTGATAGAATCATTGAGAGTGTGTGTGTGAGTGGGTGTGTGTGAGTGTGTGTGTGTGTGCGCCTCCAGCCGCTCCGAGTCTGCCAGGAGCCAACAATAATCGTGCATGTGCATCTCGAAGCGATGCCAAATGATATTGCTGGCTTTGGCCAGTGGGCCGCCTGTTGCCGACACATGATTCTAGTGCATGGACTCCATACATTTCAATACATTTTGTGCAGCACCAAGGATTTACTTCTGCCTGGATCTGTGTGGCTTTGTTGACACACTCTCTCTCTCACTCACACACACACACACACACACACACACAGGGCGAAAGAGAAAGAGAAAGAAAGAGAGACCACTAATGCCAGCCTTATTAGTGTGGACTGTGGTGTGGCTGTGCCCTGACTCCAGTGCAGGTGTGTGTGTGTGTGTGTGTTTGTGTGTGTGAGAGAGTGTGTGTGTGTGTGTGTGTGTGTGTGTGTGTGCGTGTGTGTGTGTGTGCGAGTGTGTGTGTGTGTGTGTGTGTGTGTGTGAGAGAGAGTGTGTGTGTGTGTGTGTGTGTGTGTGTGTGTGTGTGCGAGTGTGTATGTGTGTGTGTGTGTGTGTGTGTGTGTGTGTGCACGTGTATGTGTGTGCACGAGTGTGTGTGTGTGTGTGTGTGTGTGTGTGTGTGTGCGTCTGTGTGTGTGCACGTGTATGTGTGTGCACGAGTGTGTTTGTGTGTGTGTGTGTGTGTGTGTGGGTGGGTGGCCCCAGCACTGACCCCTGCGCCCGTTTGTCTTCCTGCCACTCTGATTGAGGAGTGCAGGAGCCGCCCTCTTCCTGGCCAGCCTCAACCGTGTTTCACGCCGCGGCTTTGATTTGATTGGACTGCTGGTCTCAATCACACTTATGTAAACGATACGAACGATACCCCTTCAGTCACCCCCACAGCAACCCACCCCACCCCACCTCACCCCCACACTCCGAATCCCAAGTAATCAAGGAGCCTTGACAAATAAATGAGACCCCTCATTCATTCAGTCGTTCTCTTGTTCTCTCTCTCTCCCCCCTCTCTTCCTTTCCTTCTCTCTTTTTCTTTCGTTCCTCTGAGAGTCAGAAATTGGACACAGATGAGCTGCACTTCCCCGAAGTGACTGCCGACGTTTATACACAAAATCCTGTCTGTGCTTATGCACGTACTTTTCATTGGCCCAGAATTTTTTCTATTTTTTTTTTAATTTTGTGTGGGGAATAGGGATCCGTTAAGAAGCCGAAACAGCAAGATGCCAGTGCAGAAACGCTGAAACAGGGAGCGAGTTAGAAAGTCAGCGACCGCAGTCGGAGGATCAGGGAGCCCCTGCCATTTGTGTGATGGGATCCATCTGGCTCTGGAGAGCAACTCTTGAGGTTCTCTGAAATGATCCCTGGAATTGGTTAGTCATTCTCCTCAGCCTGCTGTAGTATGAGGCCGTCGACAGCGCCCATGGATCACTGAAGACAGCGGCCAATTGCTTCAATCTGAAACATATCATCCTTCACCAACAGCGCCCCCCAAACCCCCCCCCCCCCCCCCCCCCCCCCCCCCCACACACACACACACACAACAATTCCCCCACAATATTGCCACTCCACCACACACCACACTCTCTGAAAAGAGCCCTGACTTCTGTTCTTGGGCTGTTGTTTCAGAGGCACCCCCACCCGCCTCCAACCCCCACCCCCCGCCTCCACCTCTTTGCGCAAGGCCGACAAGGAAAATCTGCTGTTTTGCCAAAACTATGTTCAAAGGCCGCAAAAATGCACCTCTGTTTCTGATTTCCAAGCCAATCTATACATCTCGCTACAAAGAAAAGTATGTGTGTGTGTGTTTGTGTGTGTGTGTGTGTCGGAAAAGGAGCTTTAGGGACAGAGTGTGACTGAGAGGGAGAAAGTGTAGCAAAAGTTAATTGAAGAGTGATGATGTCAATCAAACTTGTTTTTCTGATCCCCCTGCTCCAGCTGGAGGACAAGAGAGAGAGAGAGAGAGAGAGCGAGAAAGACAGAGTATTTGACAACTTGGCGAAGGAGACATAACAGTAATCCCCCGTGGGTTTGATTCCATGCCGCAGGTATGCTTGAGAAGCGAGGCGGCCTAATGAAAGCGGCTCCTCCTGCACTGCACTGCACTGCACTGCGCTGGGCCTGACCTGACTCACTTCTATTCACCGAGAGGAGGAGGACAAACCCCAAACGGTTACCCTTTTTTTCAGAAGGCCGCAGGCATGTTTTCCATTATGTGCTACATGGGGCTTGGCACCAGGCAGGCCTGGGGTGTGTTCGCCAGGCTCCTGTAGGCTTTGGCTTCTGATCATCACCTTCCCAGAGGTATAGAACACTGCCCACCTGCTAACCCCCCTGCCCCCGCCACGCTCCACCCCCACCCCTTCGGAGATAAGAGAGAGGTTAGGGGGGAGTGAGGCCTGGAGGAGCCAAAAGGACGAATGGCTGCACGTCGTTAAAAATCAGTCAAACGTTGTCAGGAGTGCTTGCATGCCTTCACTCTGCTGGTCCTCAGTTTAATCTATCACTCTGTTCGTTTTTGTTCTGCTAAATACAGTTTTCAACATTCATTTTCCTCATGCAAGGACTTCTTTTTTATGTGGTTGTTTTGTTTTGTTTAATTTTGTGTGATTTTGGTTGCCTTGCCAAACAACAGCAAAATACAGCAACTACCACAGCAGTGGTGTTTAGGACCGACAGGACTACCACAGTAGTGGTGTTTAGGACTGACAGGCTGCTAATCCTGTGTGATTTGTGAGAACCTTGTGTTTCAAGCACAGTGATGCTGACTGGGGGCACACTTGCTGAGTATTGATCAACTAATTGACTGACTGACTGACTGACTGACTGAGTGACAGAGGAGGCTTCCTATGATCTGGGAGCAAGACTGCACCAGAGTCCAGAGAGTGGTTGAATATGACGATGGTGAAGTTGAGTGATGTTATACTGTATGTGAGCTACATCCTCTAAGTAGGTTGAGCCCATGTATGTCCCCTTCATGAAGCTGCTGCATTCGTGCTGTTGCCAATCGAGCACCGTCAAGGCACGGCCCATGTGAGCCCATGCCACTTTGTTGGTGGACACGATCGTGTTAGCCTCCTGAAACAATGAAGCGAAACTTACGCTATTCTGCTTTTCTTCTTTATTCGTATACTCCACTGCCAGGACATACAATAGAGACACAAAGGGTACAGGACATTCAAATGCATCCATAGACACAAAAGCACTGGCATGAGAGCATATTCCCAGGACCAGCTACCTCGGACCACACCAATTCAGTTATTCCCACATGTGAGATCAGTTATAATGAAAATAGCAGAAACTTTTATGACATTGTAAAAGGTAGAAAAACAACCAAACAAAGTAAGATAATTATCAGACATTTATTGGGTACAAATTTTGATTAGAGGGGTAGTTTCATCTAACTTAATCTTGTGAACCCTAGTTTAAGTACCGATGTTAGACTGCCTAGCAACTCAACATGTGGACGTAGTGCTTTGAAAAGCCCGATCGGAAGCACCTGTGTCTGATATAGTCATCGGGACCTGCGCCTTTGAGTGGTCAATGAAAAGTGTATTTTGGAAACGCCGCATGGAAACCCATTCCAGTCAGGGTTTTTTTTTTTTTACTGCAGCCTCAGTTTTTTGTACTTGTAAAACAATTTTCGGTGAAGTGCAGGCACACGCACGCACACACGCATATATACGACCACACATCTGTTCCCCCACCCCCACCTCCAACCCACTGCATCCTGCTCCAAAACTTCAAACATTTCCCCTCCATCTCGCTCTGATCTCTGAGGCTGGCCCTCAAGTGTTGGCTAGGGAGTGGCCCCCTCGCCTTCCTGACACATACAACCCCCCTACTCATACACACACACACACGCACGCACGCACACACATGCATGCACACGTACAAACACACACACCCACACACACACACATACACACACACAAACACACACACACACACAGACACACACACACATAAACGCACACACACACACACACCTCCACCCTTGTTGCCCTCTCGGCCCCTGCCCACACCCCTTGCTAGCTCAGGCCTGAAGCCCTCCTTTTGTGTTGGGCCCATAACGAGGGTTTTACTGCCTGGACTTCAGACAGGTGGGATTGGAGAGCTAGAGGTGCTAGAACAGGCTTCAGATTTCAAAGCCAAGCAATGTTGGAGGAGAGATTTGGACCCAGTTAGTGCTTATTACAACCAGACCTAGATACTGACCCCTGGTTCCGCTCACTCTCCAAACCTCTAACCGCTTGTGAGTTGTGTGCGTTTTTTTTTTTTCTTTTTCTAAGCATTTTTTAGAGCCAGCTGGACTCTAGGATAACGTTAAATCAGCGTTTTGTTTTGGCTTAGCTGGGCTCGTTTGTTCGCACCTGTGCAGGAGGCGTGCATGTTTGAGTGTTGTCGTTGGTGCTTCTGCGGTCACAAGCGCGTCCGTCCGTCAGCGTAATTGTGTTTGACTCGGCTGGCGTCTGATGGACAGGTTGTGGTTTCCCCCTCTGGTCCCAGGTCAGTGTGTGTCAGAGGGCCGTAAAGGTGGAGAGAGCCAAGCTGCCCCAGAGGAGGATGGAATGGCATGGGCAGACTCTAGGAAAGGAAAACCCCCTCTTTCTTATTCTCCCTTTCTCCTTTACTCTCCCTTTCTCTCTGTCTCGAACCCTCTCCCTCTTTCTTTCCCTCTCCCTCTCTCTCTCTCTCTCTCTCTTTCTCCTAGGTCTCTTAGGAGATAGGATGAGGTAAACCCATGACTGTTCTGCACCTGTGAAAGTTCCGCTTCAGTAACACTGAGTTTTGTCATCTGGGTTTTATGTTTTAAACACACAAAAAGACTGTGTTGAAACTCGGCCCGAGATGTGTTGCTCTGTCCCGTCCCACCTGCTTTATTTCCACCATGCATTATCTCATCTTCATGCTACGAGCTATAGAACTGGGACAGTGATAATCAGTGATGCAATCCCCCTGCTACCATCACCCAACAATACTGAACCTGAACCACTGGTCTGTCACATCATTGTTACACCAATGTTAAACCATTGTTACACCAATGTTTAACCATTTCTCCTGTTTATTTGATTTGTTTTGTGTGTGTCTTGTAAACAGTGGTTAATGCTTTTGTGACAAATTAAAATGAGATAAAATAAACGTTCAAAACTGCATTTGTTTTCAAATGGGAACTATGCAGTTTGTTTAGCTTAATTTATCTTAACTTTATAGGTTCAGAGTCATTGGAATGGTTATATGAGTTTTTCTGGGGCGAATTATGGACGTCTTGCTTCCCCCTAACGTCTGTGAGCATAAAAACCACCCTCGCAACTTTGGGCCGGTGGGCCACCGGACTCAGAGACAGAAAGTCTCACAGCCTTTTGATGTAACGAATTGCTTTACTGCACTACACACATACTGTACACGCCAGGCACCAGCTAGAACAAGGTAGCGATGGAGTTTGTCAGAGCATAAAATATATACTCTAAAGCTGTAGGGGGAGCTCTGCAGAGAAACTTGCGAGAAAACAGCGAAGAAATTGCCAAAACTGCATAGTTTCTCTTTATCCCTCTATGGCAAAAACACATTTTTTGGATCAGCGATTGTAGGCCCAAAAAAAACCAAACATAAATGATCACATTCATCTAATCTTTCCTAATGATCTGCTAGCTGCCCACCCCATAAGCAGGCAGTCAAAAAAACACGTCTCTGTAGGCAAAGTCTGTACAAAAACAATTACTAACAACAAGTGTTGCCAACCACTCAAGGGCAAAATAAAGTGTTCCAACCAATAACCGACGAGATGCGCGTTCAGGAGAGTTTCAATTGCACGGGAGGGAGGGGGAGGGAGTAGCGAGCTACAATAGCTCTCTGTTTTGTTTGAACGACAACAGAAGTGACGTTACCCCCGCCATTGCTGATACAACCTTTAAATGTTGAGTGTGAAAATGAACTTGTTTTTTCTATAAACTAACAGTACATAAACATTTGGAAATTAACTTTTTGCATAACTTGCTTGTTTTGTCCCAATTTCACTACACAACTACTGTACAGAGAAAACCTTGGCGCTTTACTACCCTTATAGCACGATGTTGCCCTGAGGGCCACAAACTGATTTCTGCTTTGTGAGGGGGGGGGGTTAGATTTTATGATTGATATGTCGACAGGGACCCCCAAGCTCTCTAAAGGTGGGGCAAAATATTTTTTTCTGCAAAAAAATAAAATTCATGCAATAGAGGATTAATATTGCACAACATATTTTGGTAAGTTATGAAAACAATGTTTGTTTGTTTTTGTTTTTGCTTTTTTATACCTATTTTTGTTGTAACAGCAAAAAGTGATGCGCCCATGTGAAAGTGTGAGAAAGCTGTCAATTCTAAACCGGTTTGGCCATGACAACATAAACCAGTTATGAGTTTAAAACAACTTGTCAATCAAATGATTGTAATTGTGATCATTTAATGTCAGGACGCAACTGTCAGCTCTTCTGAGATCACCAGATAAGGTCTGGTTGTAAATCAGAAACGTTTTACTCTCCTGAGGCTGATGATGCATCACCAGAAGGACCCAGTTTCTATCTTAACGGCTAAGAGTATTTTGGACCTCTCAGTGGGCAAACGGAATGGCAAGCACACTATTTGGGTTAGTGTTCCCGTATGCAGGTCTGTTATAAAAATGATTTAAAAACAAACCACCACCTAGTGATGACTGGTGGGGTTTTGAAATGTTAACACCTAAAAGTGAAAAAGGGGGTTGGTTGAGCAGGGACCAGTGGAGTGAGATTTACTGGCAAAGAGGAAAGCCAGTGTTCTGTTCATGTGGAAATGGCACTGTGTTAAAAAGTCATACACACACACACACACACACACACACACACGCACGCACGCACACACACACACACACACACACACACACACACACACACACACACACACACACACACAAAGGCACACACAAACACACACTTATGCACACACACACCATAGACATACACAACACACACACACAAACACATTCAAGCGCTCCGTCTCTGTTTGGGCATAGCTGTGAATAGGATTTTGTATTTATAAAAGGTCACAGTGTTCTGCCACTTTAATTTTTTCCCTTCCTCCTCCTTGTTGGCTCATAAAACCAGAAGGCCTCAGCCTGAGCCCTGCTCCATCTACAGTGGGATAAGGGGAGTTGGGGGGGGATCCATAAAGCAAAGACTGATTCATTTCATCTGGGCCGAGAAAGAATCCCTCCTCCTACGACCTCCATTCTCCAGCGGAGTCTTTGGAAACTCCTGAGACCGTAAATCTTTAGAGCCAAAAGTACCCACCAGAATGTGGCGGGTGAATCATTGATGCAGACGTTGGATCGGATTTCTGGGGAATATGACTTAATATGACTTAATACTCGCTGTTGACCTTCCAGATCCATCTTCAGCCCCACTTGATATCTGAATTTGGTTTGTCAGTCGGGATCACAGTGAAGGGTTTTAATCAGGATGTGTGTGTGTATGTGTGTGTGTGCATATGGTGTGTGTGTGTTTGTGTGTGTGTATGTGTGCATATGGTGTGTGTGCATATGGTGTGTGTGTGTGTGTGTGTCTGTGTGTGTGTGTGTGTTTGTGTGTGTGTCTGTCTCCTTTATTCAGTAGTGAATGCCGCTGAAGTTCAGTGAGCCCAGAGGGGCACCTTTATTGACCAAGGTCCACATCAGACCCAGAGAGCACTATGCAGAGGCAGCCATCGGCGGAGACTTAATGTGTGGGTAACCAAGGGCTTCCCAGAGACGCTCTGCACACAGAGAGAGAGAGAGGCCTCTGTGTTGACAGATCACACGCCGTCTGCCCCCCCCCCCCCCCCCCACACACACACTTGTCTCAGCTCACGGCCCTGACGCATGTCAAAACCTGCTGTTCTGTTTGGCATGACAACGACCAATAAAAGGAAGTGGTGGAGGTGGTGGTGGTGGGTGGGTAGTGTGATTGCTGCTTCTTGGGGCAATTACAAAACTTAATTTGTCCCTTTATTTGAGGAACAGAGGGAGAGGGAACCCTAAGCATTTCCAGACATTTCCTGGGACCAGACAGAGATGGGGGGAGGGGGGGGGGGGGCTTGGGGGTATTAGGGCAGGACAGGGTTATGAAGACACAGACGGTTGCGGACAAGGCATTTGGTTAAGGGGCAAACTGTTCAGAGGGGCAATAAAGTCGCTCTAAAAATAGCAGCACCACCACTCCACCCGTATCTGCCCTGTCTTGTTTGGGGGAGTCCGGGACCCCACCCCGTCAGAACTGCTAAACACAGGAGACGCTTGTGGCAGGTCAGCAGCATCAATCTACAGTTCCTTCCCCCACCCCACCTCCCTCCTCTCATTCCTGAGAGGTCAGAGGTCACCAGTAGGGTTCAGTGGTTCAGAAGACAACAGGCCCCTGGGGCAAGAGTGAGTTTAGAATGGGCTTTACGCCACCAGGAGCTGGGCTGTGATGCAGGCTTTTGTGTTGGGTTGGCTGTTGGGTCCTCTGGGGATTTTAGTTCTGGGCTCAAATTTAGTGTGAGTTCCAGCATAACAGAGCTACACTCCCACAGCACTCATAAAACACCCACACACACACACACACACACACTCAGCACACACTCACACAACGCCCACGCAGATCAACAACAACCCAGACACAGAACACTCACCCAGAACTTCCGCAGCAGCCCTTTCACGGAACACCCACACACAAAGTCCAGTCACGGAACGCACTCACACAGGCAGGACATGCAGGAGATGTAGGTGAGGCTTTTATCTGGAAAATAATATCTGTCAAATAACCAAAGAATGTCTCACCAAACACTCACACTTCTTACTACTTGCCTTACCAGCCCCAGGGCAACATTTGGAGATGAGGCAGATTGCAAAGTGACATTCATAACAGAGGCCGAAATAAACTGACTTTCCTCTCCTGTAATTTTATCTCCTCTTTTTTAGATAAGATCAGATACAACTTTATTGTAACTGTGCAGAGTACAAGTACAAAGACAGCAAAATGCAGTTTGCGTCTAACCAGAAGTGCAAAAAAGCAATGTGATATACAAAGTTCTAATTTGGCTTAATGGTGCAGAACCCCTCGTCTTTTTTGTAATCTGATTACGTAATCCAGATTACATGTAATCCGTTACTACACTGTAAAAACTGAGACTGGGGTTAATTAATATTTAATAAATAAATTATAGTGAGCTATACATAATAAAAAAGACTATGTGTAGTTTGGAATCAAATTGAGTGGAATTCAACAATTTGTATTTGTTAATTGCATTTTACTCAGTTTTGTGTGAATAAAATTATTCTATATATACAGTCTATGGGTGAATCAAGTTAATGGCCAAGCTAGCTGCTACACCAAAGCTTCTGAATCTCTTCCAAGCCAAGGGTGGAACCATAGGGTTGAGGTTGCAGGCCATCCTACTCAAGGTATCCTTCAATGAGTTATGTTAGCTAATATTTTATTTAAGGAAGGGTTAGGAATGGGTTGGAATATCGTTTGCATTACTTAAATGTACAAGAAATAATGCTAGCCTGCCATTCAGGCTCAGATGCTATGCACTATTGCTTTGCTGGGACCAATGACTTCCTGGAGCCATAGTTGGTTACCTGAAAACGTCAGGTAACCAACTATAAATACAGGAAGTGTTTCAATAGACGTGTCCCGGAAACAGCACATCAATGAGCCTTGATGGGGTTTCATATACCGATAATACAATTTCAGCTTTAAAAAGTTTTAGGTCAGTGAATGTTTTCCAGCCCTTGAATAATGTTTATTTTTGTCATTTCAGGCTCCAACCAATCCTAACGCTAACTTAACCAGAGATGTTGTCATCAGGGGATCTTTAGATCATCTTCTAAAAAAGTATGATGTAAGTACATATTAAAATATGTACTTACATCCCTATATAAAGTGTATTTCTCTCAATAATCCTTGCCAAGCTACTGATGTTTGCAGATTTGCACTACTATGTCTCTTTCTAATTTGCTTCTAAAAGTTCCTTGCTAAGGTTTTCTTTCCAAACGGCAGCCGATAGCCACTTTTACAGACCTTATTAATAAGCAGAGCAGCAGAGTTAATCCAGTTGCTGACCCTTGGCTTAACGAATGACTTTAGAGATAGGTTGATAGGTGACCAGCCTGTCTTTGTGAATGTAGAGTAAAATACTCATCAATACAGTGCAGGGCTGAACAGTCATACACAATGTTCTTACTATTCCAGGATGCTGATGAAGATAGTGTGCCACAGGACCTTGCTGTACAAAAAATGGAAATCAACAGCATCGAGACCAATACATCAGAGGGTCCCGATGACGTTGGTATCGTGGTAGAGGGAATGAAAGTTCTGACTGCTCTGGATAACTTTCCAAGGGCTTGCTCCATGCTCCTTGGGTGGACATATTCAGTGAATCCGGCCTATACCAAGGAGCCCAGATATACGTTTGAAATCCTTCAGAAACTCCTCTTTGAGCTGGACTGTTCAAAGCCAAAAGATGAACATTCTCAAGAACAAACTGCTAGCTTAGGAAAATGGACCCTTGCAAAATGAAAAGGAATTGTTAAGTCTCTGTCAAATGTCACATGGTTACCTTCAAATGCTTGAGTTGCTCAACCATACTCATTTTAACAGAAGTGACTTTTTTACTTATTATTGGAAAAAATATCTTGTGATTCTACTGTGTACAACAAGGATGCAAATTGGACATGATTTAGTCAAAGAATTTCAGTTACACAAATGAGTAATCATCAAATGAGTAATGTGATCGTTCCAGTAGAAATTAATCCAATTCTATCTGCTCTGTTTCTTACAAGTCCAAATGCATTTTGCATTTAAAAAATGTTGGGTAAACCTGGGAGACAAAGTTGCACAAATAAATGAAATGATACATGTTTACCTCTTATTATTTTTATGCATGGTGATCTGTTGACATAACTTAAGTAAATTTTGGTATTATAAGAAGGTATGATATTTAGTGATTTAGAAGGCATTAGACAAGGCACTGAAATATGATTTATATAATTAATTTTATTTAATGAATGCAAATAACCTTCATCCAGACATTTAGTAATCTTATAACAAATTCCACCAGATAATTAGTAAATATAAATAACTTTTGCCCAAATAATTAGTAAATATAAATTAGGTTGGACCAGATATGTAGTAAATCTAAATTCATTTTGCATAGAAAGTTAGTAAATGCAAGTCAGTTTTGCTTGTGAAATTAATTTGGATTTACTCAATAGTTTTAGGCTATATAACTCATCATTTGGCATGCAATTACTAAATCTTACACATTTTAACTGTTGCTGTTATTACAATGTATTTAATTTTTTTGTGTAAATCTAGTTGACTTATTCAATGAATTTTAATCAAAGTTGTAGTACTTAAAATCTATTCAATTATATCACTTGTCACTTTGTTGCCACAATTTTTTTAAGTAACCATTGGTCACATTTTTTACAGTGTATCCAACCCTGGAGATCAGTTCATTCTGAAGTATCTGTTTCTCACATCATTCCAAAATGGATAATACTATGGGTGTTCATTTTCTCCTCAGTAACACTTTAAGGGTTTGTTTAAGGAATTTACACACCTTAGTACCCACTGAATACCATCTTTAAAAAGCAACATTTGTCAATGCTCAAAAGATACCATTACACCTTTCAAATTACATCACACAGACACAGGGGATTGGTGGTGATCTGATTAAATAGCCATAACATTGGAGAACATAGTCACAGAGTAATTGTGTGATTAAAGATTTAAAGGAATATATCTCAATCTTAGTGGTATAGTGTGATTAATAGGCTTAGTGATGTTGCTGTTACTTTATTTGAAAGGTTCCCTGTTGGTTAACCAGAACCTCAAGGTTCTGCTGGATATTAGAAAAGTAGTCTTTTATTTCTTTCAGTTGCTTGTGATTTGAGAAAATATAGCTCACATATGTTTGTGGTGGTAGATTACAGTACTTCCTATCTGCTTCTTTGTCATGGTATTTGTCATGCATTTCGGTTTCACAGAATACACAAACTGTATAAGGTACAGCAGGATCAAGCATAGCGTGATCCTCTAGCCTTAACAAAAATGTTGATGTCTTATACTCTTTGTATCTCTCTAGTATTTTCTCCATGTCTCTGTTGTATATGTTCAAAGCACGACGTGCTGCTGTCTTAGCGTTCTCAAAAATCTCAGTCCATGTTCCGGGCCTGTTCTTGAGTCTGGCGATGTGAAGGAGCACCTGCGTGTGGAAGGCGGCACCGTTGACCCAGTGTTTAACCGCACGCGAGCTCATCTGTCTGTCATCGAGAATGGAGTTGCGCAGAATAGTGACCTGCAAACTCAGCTGTGTCTCTAGTTGCTCTGAGTCTTCTAACAGCCGTCGGGAGTCGTGCAGGTGCATCTCGTAGCGCTTCAGGTATTCCACTATCAGGTCGCGGATCATCGAAGACTTCTCCTCAGCAAAAACACTTCGGAGGATATCTTTTTGACTTGGGCCCTGCGAGCCCGCTGTGGCACTGAACGCCAGCTGCAGGATCATGGAGACAACGAACGCGCCCAAACCCACTGCATTGGGCACAGGGGTGAACCCCCCCAGGACCCCAGTAGCCTTCTCTATGAAGTCTGGAAGATTACTCCCCAGTTCTTCCTTCCTTCAGACGAGCTGTAGAGTCTGTCCCAGAAAACCTCAGCAAGGTGTCGTCAATCCCCACGTCAATGTAATCTTTTGAGAGGATACTGAAGAACTGAGATGGCAAGTTTGAATCATGTGGAGTGTTTGCAAACTCAGAGACTTCTCCACCCATGTTTTCTTTGGTCAAGCAAGACAGCCAGATAGAGTGCAGTTAGGCGGTGGGCCGAAGCCGCGTATCTGTTCAACTTTGAAAAATGATAGATGGATTACTTGTTTTTTTACTATTCAGTAGGATACATTTATTTTAAGCGATATGCCACTTGTTGCCACTGACGTTCGTGACGCAGAAATTAGAAATATTAGTTTTATTAACTATTAGTGGTACAGGCGAACGCTGTGGTCGCCAATGTCAATCTACCAATAGCATAGTACGATACTGACATACGAATATTACAAGCCTATCAGATTTAGCTATAAGAATCAGCTGTTGGACAACAACATACACACTTTTTTTTTAGCAGCCGTCCCCAGTGTTTCTCTGGAAAGACCTTGCCTGTAAAGAGTGCTGTTGCAGAAGAGGCAGTGCAGAGATTTAATTTGAACAACCAGGAATCAACTGCTATTCCAGACAACAGTGGCTACCACAGAGAATGCTACTGCCATTTCACAAATAAAAACGAGATACAAAGACTAGAGCCCAAAAGTGGAGAGATTTATTGAAAGAAAATGTAACCAAAGTTTGCTATCAAAGATGAAACATTAAAATGAATGTTTGTGTTAACGTCAATGTTGAATTCAACTTGCCCTGTAAATGAGAAAATAAATGGCAATTAGTGGCAAATCTCATATTAGGGGACATTTTAAAGCAACACTAAAGCACTTTTCTTCTGTCGCACGCATGCTATTTGTTTATCCAGCACCCAGGTTTTGCAAATAACAATGTCCACAGACACGGTAGAGTATGTTGCATGATTTTATGAAAGTATGATGTATTGCGACATTCAGAAGCAAGTCAAATGTGTTTCTTTTCATGCATGCAACACTGACATAAGGTTTAGCACTGCTACTTGATTTGTAAGACTGTCACTTACGTCAAAAGTTCTATACCGCACATATAGCCTACCACATGTGCCAAGTAAATAGCCATCTTGTCAATACAGCCTGCCAATTTTATGGAAGTTAACAGACACTGTAACAAAATGGATCGTTCCGTGTTAACAACAACTGCATTTTAAAGTAATCGCAGACGTCTTGTACACGGAGGAGTTCAAAATCAATGTACCTAAAGACAGTTTTTAGCTCGACAAGCTAGCAACAAGCATTAGCCTACCAAGAAAGGCAAACCTTAATTAACAAAGATTGCCGTTACATTGACAAAACACATTTGACCATCGCTGTCTACGAAACCAACATGGGATAAATATATAATATATCAAAGATACTTACCCCACAAAACCAATCCTCTTTGGCGATGTCAGGTAGCCATGTCGGACGGCTGCTAAAAAAGTTTGTATGTTGTTGTCCAACAGCTGATTCGTATAGCCAAATCTGATAGGCTTGTCATATTCGTATGTCAGTATTGTACTATACTATTGGTAGATTGACATTGGCGACCACAGCGTTCGCCTGAACCACTAAGACTTAATAAAACTAATATTTCAAGTTTCTGCGTCACGAACGTCAGTGGCAACAAGTGGCATATCGCTTAAAATAAATGTATCCTACTGAATAGTAAAAAAAACAAGTAGTCCATCTCTCGTTTTTCAAAATTGAACAGATACGCGGCTTCGGCCCACCGCCTAAAGCCTATGGTACGGTCCCGCGTCTGCGTCCCGTGCACGCGGCACTGGTGAGCGCGTGACGAGAATTCCGTCATTTTTACAGCATGCGTCGCGTCTTTGAGTCGACCGAAATTTAAGACCGTGCGTCAAAGTGACGCATAGACTGCGCATGTGTGAAACGGAACTGCTGTAAACACTTCCCTCCAGTAGGTGGACCACATAGAAGAACAACACTTAAACCTAAAAACAAACCTAGACAGAAGAAGACTTGTTTGGTTACCATAACGACGATGGAACAGAGCGCCTGTCCTCAGCTTGCCTGGCTTTGAGTTACGTGAGACACCACGACATGGAGTCAACTTCGACCGATGTAAAGCCACAATCCACAGATACATTCTTTAACATTATATTTAACGGTCACTTTACCATCTATGGTGTAGAACCCAAAGTATTTCAAGACACCACATTTTAGATGAGTTGGGGACGTAATTATCTGTCTGCTGGCCGTTCTGTGCATTACCTTTGATTGTCGAAACAGGGTGGCTGCATGGGCTCATTGTGGCTACTGGCTATTATATTGGCTTGATTTGGTCATGAGCCCTGGATCATATAGCACTGAATGAGATGGCAAACAATAAAATAAAACTAATCATAGACTGTAGAAATGCGCTACACAGCACTAAAAACCGAATAGTTTATTTATAGTTCGACTACGGATATTTCATGTCATGTTCGAATAAAAAGTGACAGCCCTACTCCTTGCATAGAGAGCTGACATGACTTCGGATTAAATGCATCTTTTAAAAATGAGCGTATGCTGAAATCAAATCGCGAAACCCAGAGCCATATAAAGGTATCTATCAAAGATTCTAGAACAGAGCTTTAGAATCTTTGGTATCTATCTACAACGCTCAGGCGAAACCCAGTAACACTTGCTGATCGAGATGCATTCTCGCCTGTTCCGTATATAATGCGTTATCAATAGTGATTATAATAATAAAGGGAATGTAGCCTACCTCTCCCAGGTGCAATCATTATCACCTAGCCTACTCCTGAACAATGCTGAACTCAAATCTCGAAACTCGCCTGTCAACACCAGATAATGCGTTATCATAATAATAATTGAAGAGGCTACCTCTCACTCTAAATACACCCATTATCACAGTGAGACATTATACATTATGAACACAAATAGTTACTTCAAAACTTTTATTGACACGTCATATTTACAGGTTTTTGGTTCATACTTTTTGGTATGAGGCAGGTGTGAAGACTCAATACAAATTTAATTGAGGACATCTGTACGCACAACTCTTTCTTACCATGACACTGCTGTGTTTAGAAAAATGTCTTTA
The DNA here is from genome assembly GCF_018492685.1 of Alosa sapidissima. Taxonomy (NCBI): domain Eukaryota; kingdom Metazoa; phylum Chordata; class Actinopteri; order Clupeiformes; family Clupeidae; genus Alosa; species Alosa sapidissima. The sequence continues at coordinate 5,386,506 of NC_055965.1, forward strand.
CTTTGTATCGCACCAATATTGCTGCCCTCGCAGCACCGAGTCACTTAGCTATAGGCTAAGCTATAGCTATAGGCTAAGTAGCCTAATAAGCAAGTAGGCTAAGCTAGTCTCTCAGCTATACCAACAGGTGTGTTCTGGTGGATGATAAATGGAGCGATGCGATGGGCCAGCTTATCAAACTTCCCAGCAGACAGGCGAACGTACTCGTGGTGCTTTTTCCTTCATCAGCTCTTCCTTTGTTCAGTGCACGCACATCCCAATGTTCTTTTCTTCAGGAGTTTCAGGCTTCTTTGGTGGTTGTGTCCTACTTTCAGGCTCGATGTACCGCCCCCAGTTGGTGGGGCAGAGTATCACAGTTAATCCGTAGTGCGCAGGCGCTAACCTTAACGATTTAACGCGCATTCAGGACAGCAGAAATTGGAGTATGCTTCACGTCCACGACAAAAATGACGCACGTCTTGGACACGCGCAAATGTGACGCAGGACCATGCCAGAGCCTTAAGTCCGGAGATGAAGTGAGAGTGAGTGTGATGAGTGGAAGCTGATATATAAGCTAATATATAACCGTTAAACCCTTCCCACTGTGTACCATAGTTTGCTGAATGTCTAAAGTCCATAATTTGTCCCACTCTGTAATGTTGCTAAACCAACATATTTATTTATATTGACGAGCTGGTTCAGAAACATTAAGTCAGGCTACTGGTTCAGATACAGTAAGGTGTAGTCTTCAATCTGCCAATCAAATACATCCTCACTTTCTTGCTTCTAAGGCATTGTTGTTTAATGGCTGGACTACTGTATGCCTTTGGCCCAAGTCAATTTGTCTGCTTAGAGAGCCGGGACTGTGCATGAGTTTTCAGAAACACATGAAACCAAATACACAGCTACCAGAATGTGAGCAGAATTAAGCTGAATTTGATGAAACTGTTATGGACTACAGTCATGGTCTGCACCTCTAACTGTAATCTGTAACTATAAAGTGTTTTGTCAAGAGATATGAATTCATAAAATAATCTCTTTTTGGAGTTTAGAGATTGACTTGAGTAACTCTCTCTGTTAATTTATTTTGATCAAACTTATCAGCTTCGCTCTAAACCTTGGAAATTGTCACTCAGACAGCAGCACTATTGCCAACTGTTCACACTGCATAGATGGCCAGGCCCTGAATGCAGCCTATCAGCATGCTGAAAGAACGACTAAACTTAATTGTATAGGCTAATACAAATGTAGCTCTCACTATAAATGCTGTAAGAGATGGGATGGCTACTGTGGGGTCAGGGGGATATGTAAAGGATACCTTTGTCTCTCTCTGTGTGTGGCATGGATTTGCATGCTTTTTGAAGCTATGTGACTATGGCATCACTACAGTTGAGTATGCACTCTGACTGTGATAGAACCCTATATGCATATTGTAAATGAAAGTCATCTATATTTAATGAAGACACCTAAAAGATGATATATTCAATAAAATCTAACAGACTAAACAAAAGTTTTAAGCAGTGGGTGAGACAATGATAATGCAGCATTAATGTGTGTCCTGCTACCAACAAACAAATTATCTACCTTATTTACAAAGCCACCATGGCACTATTGCATCAGTGTCAACTCGGTCAATACTACCTTCAGTCGGGAAGAGTCAACAAACTTGACACCACTGTTTGATTCCAGGTAAAACTCAGACAGCTGGGTTTTCAAACCAGGCCAGAGAGCTAAATGATTTTGGTAAATGATCATCCTGTTGGTAATGTGTTGTTAGTATCTGAAACATTTGTTGGTAATGTGTTGTTAGTATCTGAGACATTTGTTGGTAATGTGGTAATATTGCCACTTGATTCACATTATTCACATATTTATATTTAATTTATATTACTCTAAACCACCTTCTGTAAATCAACTGTATACTACTGTCTACACTGCAATATATTTCTTGACCTGTCTATGCACCACCTGTCTATAGCCTACTTTGTATATCACATTGCACTTTTGGTTAGACGCAAACTGCATTTTGCTGTCTTTGTGCTTGTATTCTGCACAATGACTATAAAGTTGAATCTAATATAATAAAGTTGAATCTAATTATTACGGTCTTGGTCCAGTATCCGTCAGTCTCTCTTTTCCCTGAAAAAAGAATGTGTTTATATTTTATCAAATTCATATATACTTGCAACAATTCGTGCCACATTCTATGCTTGATAATAATAATATTTTTTATTTATATAGATTTTCTCAAACCCAAGGTTGCAGGACAACAAATATAACACACCAATAACAATGAGTGCAATCAAATCAGAACATTTGAGTGTTTGCGAGTTCTCTGTGTTGTTATTGAGGGTCCATTTGAGTGTTTGTGAGCTCTCAGTGTGAGAGGTGGAGGGAGAGAAAGGGTTAATCCTGACAGTAATCCTCTCTGGGCCCGGTGGTGTCATCTCTTGTCCAAACCTGACACTGCTCTGCCCAAGGATGCAGCCGGGGCTTTTGTTGTCTCTTTCACACATATGCACACACAGCACTTGTGAGTGAGGCCCTACATGGCCTAAGCCCACTGGTTTAGCACTTCTTTTCTCCACCCTCTCCTCTCTCTCTCTCTCTCTCACACACACACACACACACACACACTCTCTCTCTCTTTCTCTCTCTCTCTCTCTCTCACACACACACACACTCTCTATCTCTGTCTGTGCCTTTGCCAATACCGAATGTTGCAGCTCTCCTGCCCTGCTGAAACGTACACCCCTGGCCACTGGCGGCCTCTGCCCCTGCTGAAGTGTCCTTCCTAACGACAAACCACAAACCATCATCCCCAAATCTTCCGCCGTTGTTGATGTGTTCAGTCAGTGATGATGTAAGTGCTGGTGATGAGCTCTGCCTGCTGGCAATATATCGACTTTCAAAATATAAACAGAGATGTCCTTAGTGTAATACATCACATCAGTCACTCTCTCTCTCTCTCTCTCTCCCTCACTCTCTCTCCCTCTCTCCCTATTCGTCTGTTTCCTGCTCACTAACAACACATACACAACAAAGTCCCATACAGCCTTTTTGTCTGACTATTTTGTCTTCTGTCTGCTTCAAACAAAGTCACTGGGCTAGACACATTGTTTTGGCTTATGCAGGTGTGTTGTTGAGACGGGTAGGTTGTACAGTTGGTTGATAAATTGGTGTGTTTGTGTTAAGAGAAAGATCTTTTCTTTGTGTGTGTGTGTGTGTCTGTGTGTGTGTGTGTGTGTGTGCATGCGTGTTATGCCTGCATGTTTTTTTTTGTTTCAGCCATTTCACAGTGGACTGTTATGAATTCAAGGCATGCCTCATCAATTGTGTGTGAAAGTAAAAACTCTGTAGAGCATGTTTTCTACAGCTATCTTTTTTCAGGAGGTCTTAGGTAGCTCTAAAGGGATTCTTGTAGGTAGAGAAGCTTGACATATTATGCAAGCCTTTAAAAGCTCTCTTCATCTAGGTTTCTCTCTTCATCTAGGGTCCTCTCTTCATCTAGGTTTCTCTTCTCAAAGGTGAACCTTAAGGTCTCACGGAAGACATATCTCAGCACCCATTTAGCTAAAGGCAACACCTTTTTCACACATGGTTAGGTTTTGCTAACAACACTAGCGTGAGTACGATGTAGCCTACACTTCCTGATGAGCATGTTATCTGTGAATGGCTGACTTTTATATGCGTGTCCGACTGCGCCGGACACTTACAGCCCTGCTGGAGAGGAGCCAGGGTGGTCTCGCTGTCACAGAGAGGTCTCGGGCTGCGCCAGAGCATCTGGAAATGATTAGGGTTTGTGTGTAACTCAACCGATGGCAATTAAAAGTAATTGAATTAAATGTCACTTTTGTCTCACACAGAAAAACAGCTCTCCATCTGTGTGCGCAACGCTGTGTGATCACCCTGACCTCACCGGACGCACCCCTAACCCCCTCAGTTTGGTAACAGATCATAAAATCCAACAACAATTTCTATTGTCAAAAGTGGGGTTTCTTGAATAACATTTAATGAAGCTCTTTTAAACTGAGCTAGTCTGTTACCTGTTTCTATCAGCTAGCCTAATCATGTACACATGTAACCATATTTATACAACACTGCTGAACGCAAACTGTCTAGCACAAAAAGTTCTCTTGTTTTAATATGTACACATGCAAATTACTAAAATGTTGTAAATATGGCATGTGAACTGGTATTTCATAACTTCAAGAAAATGACTAACAGCAATGAGGATCAAATCTCAAGGCCCCTTTGGAATAATGGCTTCCATCTTGCTGATTGTCACTGACAATTTAATACAAACTCCTAATTTTATCTCCTGTTTTTTTTTAATTTGGCTTAATGGAGCAGAACACTTCGTCTTTTTCCATCCCTTTCACTCCAGCCAACATTCTTCTTAGTCCTTTTTTCTGTACCCCCTCTTTTTTGGAGGGGGTGGGGGTTCACCCCCCTCTCTTGTTTTCTTCTCTTCTGAATCTACTCCACATGTCCACAGGTATGGCTGCTGAGCTTGGGATGGGGGGTGGCGTTGGGTGGAAAGTTTGTGGGGAGCGCTAGCTTGCGTGTGGAGTCCGGCCCGAGCGTGGCAGGAGGTGCCATATATCTGCCAGAGCTGCGGTGGCGAGGTCAGCTGAGGGGGGGGATGGAGACGGCGTCGGCCCCTGGACACGGACAGGGGTGGGGGAGGGTTGGAGATTTGGCGGAGCGATCACTGAATCGTCAACTCTACCCATCATTCCTTCCCTCAGCCGCCCCCCTCCTACCTTCCTAACAGCCTACCATTGCTTTCATTAATGCCAGATTTCCCCCATAAATTAAATTATCCTCTCCTATTCTCTCTGAGTTCTCCCCCACTCACTCTCTCTCTCTTCCTCCCCCTCTTTCTCAACTACGCCTTTCTCAGCAGTCAGTCATGCTGCCCTATTCTCCTTAAATAGGAAACACATTTTATGGAAGAGGCCTTGGACATTGTATCGGTCCCATTTAATGTGTTTGTTTGTTCATTTTAGAGTTCTGCTGCACGCTGCTTTTGCCTGGTGTGCCCCCAGGCTCCGCCTATATATCATCAACATGCTGTGTAATCACCATCACTTACCTTTCATCCATTCTGTTATGAGTATGAATCAGGCATGTGGACTCGAGTCACATGACTTGGACTCGAGTCATGATTTTAATGACTTCAGACTTGACTTGATAAAATTCGGCATGACTTGCGACTCGGCTTGGACTTGAATACTATTCACTCGAGACTTGACTCGGACTTTGCCTCTTTGACTTGTGACGACTTGAGATGTCTCGAGTCAAAAACTAAATTTCCTGATCGTGGACCAGTCACCCCAGAGATGCTTTCCCTCCGCGACTAAAAAAACAAAACAAAAAATAACGGAGACAAGCGGCCAGTCCAGAGCACAGTTCAGTGCTGCCGCTACCCCCACATGCGTTACGCACTGTGTGTAGGGCACCAAGAGACAGAGAAACGACCAACATTTAGCCAATAACTAGTAGCTTTACTGCAAACTGATTTGCACTCTTGTTAGAGAACGTTTACAGTGTCAAAATGCACCAACAGATTTACATAAAGATGATACTTTTCGAGTCCTCTCCATTAAGATCCAACTTGAACTTATGCTAGCCTACTGCATTTAATTGAGAACCCCATCTAAGCACGCACGAGAGGGAGAGAAAATGAGTGGCAGGTTCCAGCTGGCTTGTCATTGTTGATGATGATTGATATTTTCTTTTAAATATAATAAACGTATAAAAGGAAATCATGAAGGCAACAAATACGAGATTAGGGGAAATTGCGGATTTATCCGGTTCTCACTACTGTTATAAACTATGAGATCCAGGCAAGGGGGCAGGCGAATTCCCGGAAGTAGAAGCATCGATGTAGCGGTGGTTATCAACTCTCTGCTAAGCCCATAGAACGCCCATTCATTTAGGATTTTTTTGAACTCCCATAACTTCATATAACATATATCATGTGCCGATATTTTTGCTTCTGTGTTATCTACATAAACAATAAAAGGCAAAACAAGACTCGACTACCTCGTACGTAACGTTAGGTTCCCGTAAGAAGAATGTTTAGCATGTCCGGTTGAAGGGAAGCTAACGCACTGAAGGGAGATAACCGTATTGTTTGGATAAGAAGCGTAGCTAGTCCAGCCAGCACGGAAACTCGTGAACAAAGCTATGTAGCCTAGCCTATGTTAAGGTAAAGCATAGAGGCAAGTAAACCTAATGAAAAACAGTAGTTTTACCGTTAGGTAGTCTAACGATAATCATTTCAGAGGTTTTCGATGGATTGACCGTAGGTCAGAAAAGTGGGAAGAAGATTAGCCTCAAGGCTATAACTTTTTTGTTTTGTTTTACCATGACTGTTTTTGAAGATGATTATGTGTGGTAGTTTCAACATTAACACGACTTGATATCACTTGTGAGGATGATATTAATAATAATACATAAATAAATGTTTAACTTAGATGACTTTGAAGGCGAAGGAAGTGTGAGAAGAATTTCTGTGTATCTATCATATGAGTTACAAGATTCAGTTCAATGGCTAACGTCACAAAGTTAAGTGCGAGTCTGCGCAGTACTGAGGGGACCAACTGAAAAATGACTCAGTACCCTCCCATTGAGAACGACGGAGTCTGTTCGTCCATTTCTTTTACTGTCTATGGATCCAGGTCACTATGACATAGGCTGCACTCACTGTGATTTGGAAAGTGGACAAGAATATGAAGAGTTGTCTTTGCCTTTGTGTAATGGAAATGGTGAGTCTTGAAGTAGGCCTATTCAATAATTTGTTTACATGAAGCACATTGATATGCCGATTGAAACGCATTCCACTCAGCTAGCTAGGTGGCTACTGGCTACCAGGCTAATAATTCACATTTAATTGCAAACAGAAAATGTCAAGCAAGCATCATGTCATACATGCATCTATTTCCAAAGGAATGAAAGCTGTTTGTGCCAACTTAATATCATGCTTATCATTGTTAATATTGTGCTATACATGTGGCACAAACAATGTTTGAGTTTGTGGACTAGCCATAGGAATGGAGCTGGTAAAAAAAAGATCATTATGAGAATGTGTGGACAGTGGCACACAATGGGCTTAAAGTGACAGTGCACCATTTACAAATGAGATAAACAGCATCAAATGTGTAGTATTTCTTAAGAAATTAATACTTTAAAACAAAATTACTGTGTCATTATTATCTTTTAAATAATATAAAAGTGTTGACCTTGGCTTCCCTTATGAGTCGCCACTGGCAGACAGCCTAATAAATTGTTTGCAGACAAATCTGTGGCCTAGCGCAGTGAAATGCCATCAGTCAAATTATTACTCATACTTACAGTGGGCTCTGCAATTTGGAAAAACAATATATATATTTGTCATGTAGCTATCCGTTTTGTACAGATTACTCAGGTATGCACATGTGTATATTGGACTTGGACTTGGACTCGACTTGCCCTTCTCTGTATTTACTTGGGACTTGACTTGGACTTGAGTGCTAAGACTTGGGACACAAACAGTGACTTGGTCCCACCTCTGGTATGAATGTATGGATGCCAAGCGCTGGGGGGGGGGGGGGGGGGGGGGGGCCTATCAGTAGTGAGGGGTCCTTCAATTGGGGTCAACAGCACAGCAGACCCTCTCCAACACAATAAGGGACCACACAATACTGTGGTCAGGGCTAAAGGTTTGGTCCCACACCCAGCTGCAGGACCCTCGAGTGATCATTCAATGTGAGGTTAAAGTGAAGTTTCCAGGGTAACGCCCTATGCCTTGGCCAGCCTGTGAAAATGGAGCCAGTAGGTTTGTTATCCTATCCGGTGTAGAGCCCTCTGTCCTACTTAGTGCAGATGTAGAGCAGGCCAAAAGAGCACCCGCCCAGGCTTCTGGGTAGACCCACTCAAAATGACAAGGATGCTGTTGTATGATTGCGCACGTAGATTATGTTGGCTCAACCAAAGCCAGAGATGTTCTCTTCCTTACTGACGCCCAAACATCCTTCCTGTCTGACTATATGAATTGACTAGAGCATTGATTTTATAATGAACAGGTTTAAGTAGATATTTTGGATTCATTTCAGGCTGGGAATTTATTGGGAATTGACAAGGAATTGGTTGAGAATGAACTGGTCTACCTGTAAGAAACTTGTGTTTGAAGACTCCGAAAAAAAGGCTTCCTGTGGTGATGGAAGTCTCCTGTGTGTCTTAAATCTGGAGAAAATTCCTAACCATCACAAGAGGACGTGGAAGGTACACCAGGAAGCAAAATGAAATATGCTGCAATTACAGTTTTATCATGCCCCAACCATCTCTTCTGCGGATACAATTGCCATGAAAATCCACTCTTGTAACCACGGTCTAGTTTAGGAGCATGATAAATCAGTTTACTGAAGAGAGGGAAAAAGGACTATAAATGGTGAAGGGGCAAAAAAACACAAGTAGAGAAAACAATAGTGAGTTTGTGTGGGTTTGCCTTGCCAACTGGTTCCTTTATAATGCAGACTGTAGCATAATACAAGTTTAGGCCTTTTCCTTAAAGCACCACATGTAAACTCCATTAGTCACACTGAATGTGTGTGTGTGTGTGTGTGTGTGTGTATGTGTGTATGAGACAGAGACAGAAAGACAGGCAGTGTGAGAGAAAGATTGTGTGTGTGTGTGTGTGTGTGTGTGTGTGCCTCACTGCTAGGTCGTAGAGGACATTCACATAACAGGTAACTGTGTGGAAATTAAAAATCAAAAATTGAAACAGTCCTTTGTTGAAAGGCGAGCAGCCCCTCTCCCAGGTTAATAACGCCTTATTTTAAAGTGGAAAGCTCTGGAGCCAACCCTACCGAATTTTAACACATTTTTCTTGGCAAGACCTTTCCACAGCCCCTGGCCTGGAAAAACATGTGCTACACTCCACACACACACACATACACACACAGGCACCACACTCCACACACACACACAGGCACCAATACAGCAAAAATATTTACTCAACAGCAATTTTCTGAGGAATTTGGGATGCTAATTAAAAGAATGTGTGGTGTGGAGCTACAATGGCCTCTTTTCAATCCGGCTTGGCAGCGAGCCACAGGCCAGGTCTCTTCAATCTGGTGCAAAGAAGACAAGGATCTTCTTCCTCGGGTAAGAAAGAAAGTAGAGGAGGAAGAGGAGGGCACGCTCCAGTTATGCACCATGCTTCCACACTTACCGCCAGGCCAACCCAAACACTGGTCATTCAGTCACAATGTTGGATTTTTCTTGAGTGAAATGTTTGGTATGTTCATTTCACATTGGTATTTTCATTTCACATCTATGCTCTAAGGTATTTTTTGAAGATTTTTGATGCTTTTGAGTTGTTCAATAAAAGGTTTGGTCTAACAATAACATAGGGCCTATTTATAGATGATAATTAGTGTAAACTGAGTGTTAAATGATGTTAATCGGAGTAGTTTTAGTAAGTAAGACCATCAGTGCATTACCTTACTATTATTACACGGCTCTTCAGAGTCTTTCTTATCCCATCGCTCAATTACCGGCAGACAATACATTATCCCTTACTTATACTGGTCGTAGCTTGTGCTGCATTGGGTCAACAATTTGTTTGGCCTTCTCCTACCAGGACGGTGGCGACCAGTAGAAGAATTAAGGTAATGCACTGACTGCACAAACAGTACTTTTTTATACCATTTCTGTACACTTACAACATAGAAAATACTTTTGTCTGCAGGGATCTTTTCCACAGTATCACAGAAGTGTAATGATATGTTGGGCCTTGGCAATGCCTTAAAGTAGCTATTTACTTTGACATAGGACTGCAACGCCCATTTTTTATGTTAGTGGTCTTACATATATTACATACATACTTACATACATACTTATACGTTCTTACATATAGCACCTTTAAGCATAGAGTCATATAGCACCTTTAAGCATAGAATCATATAGACCTTTAGGCATAGGGTCATATAGAGCTTTAGGCGGGGATCACACTGGCCAGTGGCACACGGCAGGTTTCCTATTGTATGGTTCGGCAGTGGATATACTATAAGGAAGATGTGCTGAGAGGATAGTGTCAAACAGAGCCAATCTAGTTTGAAAGTTGAAGATGTTTTTTTTTAAAGATATGTGCATGTGTACCGTAGAAAAGGTGCAGGAAATGGAAGATGTGTTGTGCAATAAAAGTACCTCTTGAACTCAAAATTACTCCAAAATCTAAAGATGACATTTAAATGTATCCTGAAAACGTTCTGAAATAAGGTCATCTGGTGTTACTCATGGAGTATGAGGTCTTTCTAAACCTGAAATGCAATCGCATGAACATCTCTGCCAGCTACCTTCTTCCACTGACACAGCTAATTTGACACAGCAAAGCATAACAGAAGCTGTCTTTTGCCCTAATATAACCATCACTGACCATGATGACGAAGGCTGACTACACACCCGCAAGCTGACGCCTGCATATCGTCGGTGGTGAGAGGCCATGTAAATATTTGCCTAATTTTGGTGAGTGCTGGCTCAGGAATGCGTTCCTCAGTTGCTAACAACACGGGGCAACAACGTTGAGCCGATCCATTCTTGGCTGCGCCGGGCGACCTGAGGTGTTGTGAAGTGGATGCTTCTGGCGGGAGCCCCCTCATAGTCCTGGACTGGTCTGCTCTGGTCTGCTCAGCCCCCCTTTCCTGCTGTCTTCACTGGGACATCGCAGACATACCTGAAGCATGAGCAAGCCCCCGGAGGACCCCCCGCCCCCCCTACATGCACACACACACACATATACACACACACGTATGCCCACACACACATACACACACATATGCCCACACACACGTAAGCCCACACCCACACACACACATGTATGCCCACACACACACACACACACGTATGCCCCCACACACACACACGCATGCCCACACACGCATACATATATGCACACTCATACACATACCTCCTCTCTCTCTCACATGCACACACACACACACACAATCACAGAAGCAGGGGAAAGATTTGTTCTGTTGCTGTGGATACCTCCTGGGCCAGGCATATGAAACCCTCATCTCTGGATTTATTTATAGTCAGAATGGGAGACATGGACCGATGACTAAGGGAAGAGAGGAGGGAGAGAGGACAGGGACGGAGAAGGAAAAAATGAGTAGATCTTCTACTGTGAAGAAAGTAGAGTCAATGTATTTAAGTATCTGTGTGTGCATACGTGCGTTTGTATATGTGTGTGTGTGTTCCTCTGAGATATGGTGAAATTGTATGTGTGAGAGAGAGAGAGAAGGAGAGGAGAAAACAGAAGGATGTTGATCCATGCAGTAGACTCTCTCCAAGGGACGCAGGGTCGTCGGCCTCTTTGGCTCGGAGATGCGTTTGCCTCTGGAGAACAGACATCCAGGACGTTCCTCCAACGTGACAAACCGCATTCCACATAACTGTCCTAAACGTTTACACTTAAACAACAGATTACTAACACAGCAGACAGTAGCACAGGGTCACCAGAGGGCACTAGGGTGCTATCCTCAGTGTCGAGAGAAGAAGATCAATGACAAATCAAACTAATTATAATACAATTTAAACAAGAAATAAATTTGGTGAGTAAAGTATGAGTAAAGCTACCTTATTTCTAATTGTCAGATACCGGCTTCACAAAAGTCATTCAACCCTTCCTAATCATGTGAGCTGAGGCTGAGTTTCAATTGGAGCATCAAACTTTCCCTTCAGGAGGCATCTCTGGTAATCCTGGTTGAGAAAGCTGAAGCAGCAGCAGTGGAAAACACACTTTACAGAGGTACAAGCAAGTTATAACATAAACTTCTCATGTTTTGACACAGTATGACCATGTCACTTTCGAATAGAGGACACCAATAAAGTTGTATGAGGCGATCGTCATTTCCGTGAAGTGCACAGAGTTAGTGTTTGATATGAGACAACACTATTCTGTTAAAACTGCGCACTCCGTCAGTAAGCACACAGTGCACATAGGGTGCTGCATGAAAGTGTACTTACGACAGTTCGCCAATTGAGACACAGTCATAGTGTAGCCTAGCTGAGTGCTAAAGTCATAGTGTAGCCTGATGCTAAAGTCATAGCGTAGAGCGCAATGAGACATGTGTAATGTTTTGCCGCTGTAATAAGTGATATTAAATTGAAATTGAAATTGAAAACATTTTAACTAGAGGTAAAACCACTTTTTTTCGCTAATATTTATTTTATGGTGAATCTAATGTTATGGATAGTGAAATCTTGTGGTTAAATTAAATCCATCTTTACCTATGTTGAATGCCTAACAAAGTGCTTAGCTACGTAGCCTACCTATCGTAAACGTGCTAATTACCAACCATTTCGTTCGAATATTCTTAAAACAACAATGTTTTTTAATACTTCAAAATAACATTTGCTAAATGAACCTTACCATTTTTCAGTAGCCATATTGTAGGTGTGTAGATTTGAACAAAATCTAGTTTGGTTCTTACCGGGGCTTTTACTGCCTGAAATATCCGATTTTGTTTACTACGCTCGGAGGTTAGTGCTGGTCTGGTGGGTGCTTATTCCCAACCTTTCTCAGGCACATGAACAGTTAGCCCGAAAATGTTTGTCGGCAAATCAAAATTCCACTGGAGCTCTAAGCGGATTTGTACACGCAGCCTTACAACACTGTTTACAGCTCTTCGAGTCACGGTAAAATGTAATTTTTGGTAGCCTACATAGCTAATTTAGATAAACTTATGGTGTGGGTGCTTGCGTTTCTTTAGGAATCCGCCGTCTTGGTTTGTATAGAAATTAATATTAAGTGACGCATACACGTAAGAGGTTGGACATACGTGATGGTTGGTAATATGTGACGTTCCTATACCAGGGGTGTCACTAGACCCTTTTTACTGGGGCACATGCCCCAGTATTTATAAGCTGTGCCCCAGTAATGTCTTAAGTCTAGTGACGCCTCTGCTACCTACCATATAGGGCTTCATGATGGCCTACCTCTGGAGTAGCAAAGTGTTACCATACACTTTAAAGGTTGTATCAGCGATAGCGGAGATACGTCTTTGGATTTACCGTATAAATAAGTTTAATAATACATTTATTAGATTTAAAAACAGTGGAGCTGTGTCAAGCAGGATTCACATTCTAGCCTACACGGCATGCGCTGCGCTCGTTGCTAGGTTGCTCATGGTTGAGGTAATGTCCCAAAGATTATTGTTGTGTTTGCCGCCGGGCTCAGCGCAAAATAGCTATGATTTACAGCGCATGGTTGAACTTCAACCGGGGCATGTGCAAGAGCGGCAAAATAGTTCTTGCGGGCGGATTTCATAGTACAGTGCAATGTGAACCCCGCTTCACTGTGTCCATCTATTGAGACTAGATTGCACAGACTAGATTGTAATGTATTGATGTGGGTTGAAGTTTAGACTGTACTCCATTCAGGAAGGTAGATTGTTGTGGCTTTTTACAGTAAGACAGTTTTGCAACCACAGCGGGAGTCTATTTATAGCTCTCCTTAGCGCCATCAGTCAGTGATGGCGGTCTGTTCCTTCTTCAGGAGATGCACCAGTGTTACACAGCACTTTAGGGCCTGTGTGAGATCTCTCTGCAGCTCCTCTACTTGTGTAATTGAAAGAAAAAGTGGAAGTCTGTGTGCACCTGTGTCCCTCCCAGTCCTGGAATACCCTGCTCAGTGGAAAGTGGAGTATCCACCCCATCACTTATGCCTGGGAGAGATAATTACAGCAAAGGGCCTCGTGGGACAAACAACGTTTTCTCCTTTTCTACACCACTTTAAACTATTATGGGGCCATCAGTTAGGGCCGGGGCTGAACCCCTGCGTAAGCTAGTGTTTTGGAAAGGGAGTGTGCGCGCGTGTGGGTATAAGAGTGGGTGTGATGACATGTGTGTACAGTATATGAACTTGTCAGTGTGCTTGTGTTGTGTGTGTGTGTTTGATATGATGATAAGGCCATGGCATCATACACACACACACACACACACACAGAGAGAGAGAGAGAGACGTGTGGTAGGGTGGGGAGCCAACAGCTGCTGATTAAAGAGAGAGTGGTGATCAGCTTGTGTGCTGCTGTTGGATGGCCTCCATTTAGCCAGGAGAGGAACAGAACTCTGCTCACTCGAGTGCAACCCTGCAGTCTTATTTCTGGGAAGTCTCTTTGGACACACTAACCTCCCAGTCAGAAGTTTGTGTAATCATGGGAAAAGCCACTTAAAGCGATGGTTCGGAGTAATTTCACCCTAGGGTCCTTTGCACCATGACCCCGAGCCAAACACCCTCCCAGAACCTGTTTTCCCTTGGTCAAACCCTGGTCGAGTAGCGCTGTCAGAAACGAATGAGTTTCTGCAGGCGTAAATCTCGTAAATTACCCCACTAATAATGCCCTGAATGGTATGAAACTTCAACAGTATGTTCTTTACTCATAAAACGAGGCATTGAAAAGTTTGTAAGTACACCAGGAGTTTATTATATATATATATATAAGTGTTATATACCAGGAGTTTATTATATATGTATATATATATATATATATATATATATATATATATATATATATATATATATAACACTTGCCTGATGGATGCTATTATCTGCTACTAAACCGCTGCGTCGACGTTACTTCTGTGATTTGGGAAAAGCCCGTAAAAGTCCTGGCAGGAAGCATGCATAAGGATGTAGATCTAGGAATGCACTAATATTTTGTTCGTAGTACCAGTTTGCAACAATTATTAGTTAACACTAAGTTGTAAACACTTCGAATAAAAATATATTAAAAACTGGATATACCAAAAAACGATCGCTTCCTGCCAGGACTTTTACGGGCTTTTCCCAAATCACGAAAGTAACGTCGATGCAGCGGTATAGTAGCAGATAGTAGCATCCATCAGGCGTTATTCCATCAAGTGTTATTTAAATAAACTGCTGGTATACATACAACTTTTCAATGCCTCATTTTATGAGTAAAGAACATACTGTTGAAGTTTCGTACCATTCAGGGCATTATTAGTGGGGTAATTTACGAGATAAAAGTTGGTTCCATTATGACTGCAGAAACTCATTAGTTTCTGACAGCGCTACTCGACCAGGGTTCGACCAAGGGAAAACAGGTTCTGGGAGGGTGTTTGGCTCGGGGTCATGGTGCAAAGGACCCTAGGGTGAAATTACTCCGAACCATCGCTTTAACAAATGTGTTGTTTAGCATTGAACCCAGGGAACATGTGGGTTGGCAATGTGTGAGATTCATTGGTAAAGTTTTGGAGGCCAACAGTCGAGTGTATACATTAATTGTCTACATGAAATATTCTTTCTGAAGTGTGTGTGTGTCAGTGTCAGACCCGGCAGCAGACACCAGTTCACAGACGGGCACTATATAAGGGGAGCACAAATGTATCCACTGTTCACTATTGTGGGAACTTAAATTGATCACCCCATTAATAGATGTCTACAATGTCTAGATATAGCTTACCTGCCAGTCGATAAGTCCTATATTTGTGTGTGTGTGTGTGCGTGTGTACATTTGTGTATGTGCATGTATGCTCATAAACCACCACCATTTCTAGAAAAAACACTTTTATTCGTCAAAAAAGCACAAACATCCATTTACAACAAAAAGGCGATAAAAAGACAAAAGGCCTCCCAAAATCAACAGGGATCATCCACAAAAAAAGCTGTTATGAAAATATTTCAAATATTTTCAGTCCCTTGCGTGGTGTGAAACTGTATTTCTAGTTACTTTTCCAGTTCAACTATTTGGTTCTGCTCTCTCTCCCTCTCTCTCTCTCCATACATTCCCTGCATTGGTGCATACTATTCAGTACTTGTTGAATTCATATAGCGTTCAGAATCAACATATTTTTTAAGAAAAAGTCATTTGGAGAAATTACTGACTGTAGGAGTTAAATGGAATCCTTGGAGCAACGTTCTCCTGCATTTGACACTGTTGAAACACATAGAGACACAAGCCAGCTTAGCCCTTCAGTCAAAAAACAACAACTGTGCCAATCTCCTGTGGAGAAATCTTGTTTCATGAGATAACTCCCTCTGGAGATTCTTCAAAAAAACAAAAGGAAGTGATACAGATAGTGGAGAGTGATTTAAGAATGAGACGTTGCTGCCAAGCTTTTTCAAAGTCTGATGCTTAGAACGTGTCTGAAATCCTGGACTCCCAGACAGGAAAGGAATATATATATATATATATAAAAAAAAAAAAACATTTTTTATATTAGTCAGTTTTGTTTGAACTTTTCATTGTCTGGTTGGCAGCAAGTGTGCAAAACCAGTTCTGCTTGCGTAGCCAAGGCTTTCTTGAGCAGTAAGCAGTGGCGGGTAATGGAGCGGACCAGCTCAGAGAGCACGCCCGGCCTGGGCCAGCCCACTGGGGACCCTTGGACAGCCCGTATCGGCATAACATCAGGCCCAGCAAAAGGGTAGGAAATGAATGGCTTCCAAATCGCAGCACATACCCTTAATTAGGCTCAAAGTTAGTCCCTCTTACTTTCTTTTTGTTGTGTGTGTGTGTGCACATGTTTGTGTATGTGTGTGTGTAAGTAAACAGTAAATGTGTGTATGTGGTGTGCTCTGTGCGTGCGTGGTTGTGTGTGTGTGTGTGTGTGTGTGTGTTTACTATGCCAGTAAGAGTTTAGAGTGTGTGTTATGTTTACCCTCATTTTTTTCCATTTGTGTGAGAAGTGCCTTGAGGTTATTTATAGACTGCTGGTCTCATTGTGTAGCTCTTGACCGCCTATTTCAGGCTAGTTTGCTACAGCCACTACGTCTGTACAAGTCAGACATTCATGTGGTGAAGTTTAAATTTCATGCTTAGTATAGGCAAAGGATTTTCCACTCTCTATCAAGGATATGCTGGGGAAATGCTACAGTCTTGCCATATCGACAACAACAACATTGTCATCATTTAACATAAAACAAGGCAACAATAACTGACACATATCACATCAAGGTCTCTACAAAAAAAACATACAAAAGGTAACACAGGACAGAAGTAACCTTCAAAAAGTACCAATCACAGCACGGGCCCACACCCGTGCCCGCTCTCTTGTCCTCGTATCTTCAGCGTGTTTCAGCATGTCTTTCACAGCAATGGACCTCCTTTTGAAGGATGGTGTCCCTTAAGGAGGTGGGGGTGGGGTGAGGGTGGGGGAATGTCCAGGAGGGAGAGTGGGGGGGGGGGGAATGTCCAGGAGGAAGAGTGGGGGGGGGGGGGGAATGTCCAGGAGGAAGAGTAGGGTGGGGGGTAATGTCCAGGAGGGAGAGTGGGGGGGGGGGGGGGAATGTCCAGGAGGAAGAGTGGGGTGGGGTGGGGTGATCTTGAGCTGCAGCATGAAGCAAAACAAAATGCCATTTAAAAAAAAAAAAATCTGTCTCCGTACCAACATTTGTTGTTCATTTCCTTGTACATTTCCTCTCCAGCATCTTGAGGGAGAGAGAGAGGGATGAAGACCCAGTTACTAGTTTGTTTTGTTTTGTTTTGTCGTCAGTGCAACTTTCTCGTGCGGAGCCAGCGAGTGTCGACGAAAAAGAGAAATGGCTCGTGGCCACGGCGGAGGCGCTGTCCTGGTGTGTCCGCCGTGTCGCACACTGTCACACACCCACACACACACACACACACACACACACAAAACTTCTGTGTGTTTCCTCTCCCCTCAACCCTTTCCCTTCTTCCCTCCTTCCTCCTCTCTGCTCTCAGCCTGAGCCAGCATTGCAGCCTTCCCAACACCTTCCCCCATCTCACAGTCCAGCAACACGATTTGCAAAGTCTTACATCTTTCGTTTCATGTGTATAAAAAAAGTCATTATGATTACAAGGCAGACATATGAGAATGCAAAAGAAAAGGCACCTTCATTTTCAAGAGGTCAAAAATATCTCTGCAATTGCACTTACTTTCAATACTGTTTTTTTTTGTTTTGTTTTTGGCAAGCATATTTCAGCTGATTGGGTTTGCTTGCTCGTGACAGCATAGCTAGCATAGCTGTCTGCTGCAGACCCACCACGGAAGGCAGAATGGGTTCAAAGTCAGAGCGCCCTCCATGGGCCGGAGGTCTGAACTACAGAGTCACCTAAGCTCAGAAGTAAGTGAACTGAAGCGGTCTCTTTTCTCAGCTCAGAAGTACGAGGGTTTGAGGCTGGCCACGTTGTTGTTAGCGTTGCCTTGTCCCTGCATGAGCAGCGCCTCGTACTCCACGCCGTTGGGTGTCTGCGGGGGGCATGGAGCGATCTCCGGCTGCTTTTGCGGGAGCGCCCCGTTCTCCAGGCACGCCTTGACCCCCTCCAGCTCCAGCGGCGTGGGCTCGTCGGCGTCCAGCTCCACGTGAGCCGCCTTGGATCGCTTCCGCCGGCGGAGGAAGACCAGCACGGCCACCACGGCCGTCACCACCATCACCAAGGCCAGGCCGGCCAGCGCCAGAACGAGGGAGGACGCCACGGGGCCCTCGATGTGCGGCTCCACGGGCGAGGCCACAGGCGCGCCCGTCGTCCTCGCCTCCGTGCAGGAGCTGCCGGCGTCAGGCTCGCCCATGGCACTGGCGCACACCGAGTAGGTGCAGTTGGGCCTCAGGCCCCGCAGTGTGTACTCAGGGTAGGTGGCCGGGATGGTCAGGGCCATAGGCCGCTGGTCGGGGCCCGACAGGTTGCGGTAGGTGAGCCGGATGCCGCGGATGTGCGGCCGTGTTTTGATGTAGCGGGACAGGTCCAGGTGGATGGACGTGCTGGTCACATGCCGTGAGCTGATGTCCGGCTCCGGGGTGGCCGCCACTGTGACCACGGCGGCCTCCCGGAACGAGGGGACAAACGGCGACTCGTCCAGGTTCTCGCAGTAGAGGCCCGTGGTGTCAGACGGGCACAGACACTCCACCTGGCCCTGCTGGTTGAACTTGCAGGTGCCGCCGTTCAGACAGATGTTGGAGGGGCACATGAGCTCCTTGTGAGGCCCGTCGTCGCTGCTGGGGGACGCAGCAGGGTCCTGGACGCCATTGGCAGCGTCCGGTGGTGAGGGGGAGTGGACGACGCTCGGCGGGGCCGGGGTGGTGGTGCCCGTGCGCCCGGTCGGGGAGAGAGGGGCGGCGAGGGTGCTGCTAACGACGGGCGCGCGAGTCTGCACGGTGGTGGTGGTGACGGGGCAGCCGAAGTCCCGGTGCTCCAGGGCGGCCAGCACCTTGCCCGAGTTGCTGGGTGGGAAGTGACAGCGGGTCTCCTCAGGGCGGCTGAGCTCCACGCTCTGGCCACGCACCCAGGCGGGGAACCAGGCCAGCGGGCACAGGCAGTTGAAGGGGTTCCCTGCCACCGTCAGTTGGTTGAGCCGGGGGAAGAGCTGGAAGAAGCCCTCGGGGAAGCCCTGCAGGTTCAGGTTGCTGAGGTCCAGGCCCTGGAGGGCCACCAGGTTCTCAAAGTCCTCCTTGGCCAGCTGGCCCAGCTGGTTGGAGGCCAGGCTGAGGCGGATCAGCCCCCGGACGGACCTGAGCGCCGGGGGCATGGCGGTCAGCTGGTTATGGGACAGGTCCAGGACGTGGAGGTTGGTCAGGGAGCTCATGAGCTCCTCGTCCAGGTTGGTGAGCCCGAGGTCGGCCATCTGGAGCGACTCCAGGTTGGGCGTCTGGAGGTCGGCAGCGCTGGGCGGCGGGATGCGGTTGCGGCTGACGTCCAGCAGCAGGAGCCTGGGCAGGCGTATGGGCGGCAGGATGGTCAGAGCGTTCTTCTGCAGCTTCAGCTCCAGCAGCTGCTCCAGGCCCTCGAAGGCGGCCGGGTGGATGCTCTGGATGCGGTTGCTGTAGAGGTAGAGCCGCTCCAGGGTCACCAGGCCCGAGAAGCTGTGCTCGGAGATGTGCACGATCTGGTTGGAGGACAGGTCCAAGTTGCGGAGGGATGAGAGCTGCCCGAACACGCCGTCGGGGAGGTCCACCAGCTGGTTCTGGCTCAAGTCCAGCAGCTCGAGCGCACCCAGCCCTGCGAAGTTGTCTTCGGACAGCGTGCTGATGCCATTCTCGAAGACGTAGAGGTGCTTGGTGGAGGCGGGGATGGCGTCAGGCATGACGCTGGACTGCCGCTCCGAGCACATGATGCTGTTCCCCGGCAAGCAGGAGCAGCTCTCTGGGCAGGCACTGGTCAGCCGGAGCCACGGCAGGAGGGAGAGCAGGGGGAGGAGGAGGAGTGGTCGGCCAGGAGGAGCGCAGAAGAACCACATGCTGTCTGTCTCCCTCCCACACCAAGGAAGCGTCCTGCGGGGAACACACAACAAACAAGAGGCAGCTCAGAAACAGGACAACTTATGGAAAATCATGGTCTATGAATTCAGGCAGTGAATCAATCAATCAATCCAACTGAGAAAAATTTCATCATTTTTTAAACATAGGTTTATTACTGAATCCCATTCACAAGTTTTCAGTCGCATCACAGTTCGTCATGACAAAATAATAACACACAAATGGTGTTGGCGTAAAATGTACTAACTATTACATATTCAAACCATGAGTTGGTGCATGGATGCTCTTTAATGCATGATGAATTTGCTATTCTCTGTGACAGAAGCTGGATGGCCAAACTACAAAACAACAACAGCCTTTGCCAGTCTGGACTGAATAAAATGTCATTGTTGTAGGTTTTCATTTGCACTTAAGAGAAGAGAGCAGAGCCTCTTACGCAACCACTGTGACTTCCATTCTCTCTGTGTTTGCCATCGTGCAGACTACACATTCAGGAGGCCTTGAAAGTTCGCTCGGACACCACCCCGATCCTCTGCCCAGTAAAACATGCTCGGCCCTGTCGGACGGCGCTGTTTAGCGGGGTGAACTCATCTCATCGTTCCCTCTGTAAGTGGCTGGGTTGGTATGGTGCCTGCCTCTGCCCAGGAGGTAAGCCCACCCACACATTTAGGCTTGTCCCCGAAACATTGGGGTGGGGATGTGGGGGGTCTACCTATACAAACAAGTGGCCACTCCACACAAATATGCCTCTGCAATCACACACACACACACACACATACTTGCATATGCACATAATCAAACACTCTCTCACACATATGCACATAATCAAGCACACAGACACACACAGACTCTCACCTAGCCACCCACCACACACAGAGTTACGGATACCACACACACGACCAATAAGCCCCCAGGCTCCATGTGCAGCTCATAAGAGGGGCTGAAACGAGGCAAATAAACAGCCGAGGGAAGGAGGGTCGGCAGATGACCGCTCTGTTTTTCCACCTTCGCCCAGATGAAGCACAGTGTTTGGCTGTACGCAATACGCCTGGGCGAGCGCATGTGAGGGCCAACGCGTGTTGACTCTCGCGCTGATATCGCAAATCTCCCCTAAAAACCATGAGCAGCGTTTAGGGCACAAAAACAAATTCTGCCTAAGCCACAGGATAGCAAGCCCCCACTAGAGCAAAAAAACAACAAAAGAAGACATGGACCGGAGTGTGTGGTCTGTGGGCATTTCACAAAGTCTCCATTGTGCTCCGAAAAAACCGACACGAAATGAAGTGTCTGGTGTTGCCTTTCTTTCGGTGAAGGCTGAGACAGAGGTGGAGCTCCGTTTGGGCGCACGTCCCTTTGGCCTGAGGTGAGGAGGAGGGAAAGATATCAAAAGCACATGGCAAAAATCCCTGACCACTGGTTACCCCCTCGAAGACGGTGACATCATTCTGCAAGAAATATCGCTTTTCACTTCACTACTTTGGATGTTATTGCTTTTCACTGCTGGGATATCCTTTGAGATAAGAGGGAGAAAATGCATAGAAGAGGTACGGCAGTCAGATTTACAGCCATACTTGGCTGAAGGGCTTTGGAACCATGAAACATATGAAACATATGGTTCAACCCGTCACAGATTTTTCCACTTTCACCTTTCTACAGCAACCCCCCCCCCCCCCCATGGCCCAAGTTAATTGTTAATAATGTAGAAACAACAACATAAATATGTCATGCAGTTTGCAGCATTTTGCAGCATTTCCACACCAGGGCGCTGCAGCCCCCAACACACTCACGCTTTATTGGTCAGTAATTTCATACATGTGTTATCACTTCTGGCTAAATCTCTCAGAACAGGGCCACAGACATGCCAGATCATTTCCATGGAGTATATGGTGGGGTGAGCTGTCACATTCCCTAAAGTATGATTGCAGACCCATTGCTATTGGTCTCTTGGCAGCCTCCTGGCATCTCATTATGGCATACCAAGAATAATTGTCTCATATCTTGTTGTAGAAAACCTGCTGTAATTCAAATACGCTTTTCATGACAGCTGCTCCGTGTCAGAGTTTTAAGGGCGATACAAGGACTGCATTGTCCCGTTGGGATCATAGTTTAACGCAGATGGGAATGTATTTAGCAAAAACTGTCACACAACTGTCTTCTTGTGTTAAACCACATGCCACTAGGACACATCATTTGTACACCATAGCCCACTCCTCCTGAGGATTCCAGCGTTCCTTCATCAACTCCCTCGTTTCCTCGGGCCCCTCTCTCCTCTTGACCTCATGTCAATCTGTGGTCCCTCTTGCACATTGCCATAGCGCCCCCAACCACCCCCTACACCTTCCTAAAGCACCAAAAAAGAAAAAGGAAAAAAAACCCAGAAAACCCAACAATTCACCTCTGCTGAAACACCCCTCACCACCCCACCCCACCCCACTCCGAAACGCCAGGGTGGAAGTTGGAGCGAAATCCGAGCCCCTTTTTCATTAAAGCGGGCGACGGCTCCTCTCCCTCCTCTCCCCCGTCCTCGCCCAATGCTCCCTCCTGGCCAGTGCATGATCCCACCGGCATGGCTGGAATTCGCAATAACCCTAAAAATCCATCTTCATCACAGGAAGGCAGGAGGAGGCCAGCACTGGGCTCGCAGCTGAGAGAGAGGGAGGGAGAGAGAGAGGGATAAAGAGAGGGAGGGAGGGAGGGAGGAAGGATGTAGCCAAGGAGCAGGGAGGAGAGGCACTGTAGGTATGGGAGCTGCAACTGAAACTCAACTCTCTTCTCAGATGAAAGAGACTGAAAAGAAGGCAAAAATCAGTGCTGGGGTGAAACTGACTTCAAAAACAAACCAGGTCTTGTCAACGAAACCCTATCATGAACTCAAAAAGCCATCCTAACACTCTAATGTGTCATATGAGGATATGACCTCATCACTACCCCTACTGTAGTAACTCTTATCCTCTCCATTGTCTTCCTAATCTCCCTCTATAGATAGAAAAGCGGCAAACTGGTTTGGTGTTGCTTCTGCCAGGTGAGTATGTGGCAACTTTGTTTGTTGTCCAAAAGGACACATACCTTGTATTCAAGAACCAACCTTACTGTCAGCAGGCATACCACATCCTGCATCGCTAACCGCTAATACATTGGCTTACACTCTTCCTTATATGGTGTTTGAGGTTGGGCACGGCCCGGGTGGTGGGTGGTGAGGTTGGAGGGTAAACAGGTGAGGGCACACTGTAAGCGGACGTGCGCACTTGCTGTATGTGTGGCCGGGTGTCGTGTGACAGAGTAAACATAACCAGTGCTACGAGCGGGGAAACCGCAGCTCTCCTGCAAATCTCTTGTCCCACGGAAAAACATCATTACAGCCTAATGAAATATGGATCAATAAACCACCTTATCCCCAAACCCTAAACCCTCTCACTCCCCCCTTCTTTCCCTCTCTCTCTTTCTCTCTCTCTCTCTCTTTTGATTTAGATCTTGCCTGATAGGACTGTATGCTTGCCTTGCCGATATGAATATGGTGAACGAATGCCCAGCAGTTATGAAATACGGAATAATAATACTAATAATGTCCATCTGTGCCCTGCTTAATAGGGCTTGCTATTCTTTCTTAGAAAATTCTTCTCTCCAAAATCATTTGGCTTTGAATGCTAAGCCACAGGCTGAGGGATCAAATGGACGAGAGAGAGGGAGGGATGAGGGAAGGAATGAAAGGCTTACGGCCAAATTTTCCCCATATTATTTGCTTTGGTCTGCTCTCTTCTCTCTCTCTCATTTCACTCTCTCTATCCCTCCTTTTATATCACTCCCTGTCTCACCCATACTTTCAGCATGTTCAATGATATATTACTTTTTAATTCATTGCATTCTTACCTCCAGCCTCAAACTGTGAAAATCAGAAAGGGACCCACAAAGTTCCTCATCCCCTGTTTAATTTGGGAGACCAAAGCCCATATAGGGTTTAGCCACTCCGTCACATTTACAGAGCTGGAGAATATGCCTGGATTATGGAGAATAGGCAACAAAAGCTACAAACTAAAATACACCAATTGGGCTTTAAATTGACCTTATCATTAGATAATACTCATTATAATTATGGTTTTAATCAGTAACATAAATATTATGTAAGTTTGATAAGAGAGAGTGAAAGGTGATAAGACAGGTTTTGTTAGTGTTCATATATTTTGACACAACAAGCAAGATAGTTTTCCCCAATCTTTCAGTCAACATTTTTCATCCATTTTCTATCCACTAACACACAATCAAGCACTACGAATCAGCAAGCCATAACAAGTCATCAGATTCAGACCACACAGCTCTTCAATTAAACTGAAGTTCATCTAAACCCCTACCATAATTACAGTGCTTTTAATTAGTCAGCTGCAAAACCACTAAGTCGTCTCTATACATGTAGAAGGTCTGCAGCTCAAAATCCAAAGGGCTAGTGACTCATGCTAACTGATACTTGGTTGTTTGTTAGAGCCTTGGGCCACAGTGTGATTCGTGTCTTCCACTTGGCAGTGGCAACTTGGATCGTGAAACAGCAATTAGGTTTGAGCAATATCTAAGTGAAATCAAAGATGAGAACTTTCAACCATTCACCCTTCCTCAGTTTCACCACTTCAAAGGACGCCGTAAAGTTCTACAAAGTATCACAAAATGCCATTGTGCGTGCTCCACAACACCACAAAATGCCTTAAAGTAGGCCTTAATGAATACCTACAACGCCACAAGCAGGCCATTAAATTCAGCAAGACGTTGCTTAACACCGCATCAATCAAAATACTGCATTAATGCATGAGAGGCGGAATCAATTGCAGGGAATAAATCAAGGCCTTGAGAAACGAGAAACGTTAGGCTAAATACTTTGGGGAGTCATAGAGTGGTGAAGTCCGAGACGAGAGATGTAGTCCACTGAGTGGATTCGCACAAAACCAACATAACTTTTGAAGTCTATCGAACAATAGTACTTTCTTGACGTGAAAAATTATCTTTTAAATTCACACACATCATATGTGAAATTTGTGGCACATTCAACTGGACCAAAAAATAATTGTTATTTTTGTCCAATTAACTCCCGTTCATATTTTTTTGAAAGATAGGTCCCATGGACCGGAAGTAGAAGGGGCGGGACTTCACCACTCTATTGCGTGGAGCAGAATATTCACGAACAGCATTCTGAACTGATCCATCTGACTACAGTGTCAAACATCAGAACCTAGAAATGCAATGGAATGTATCCCAATCTGTTGTGTACACTTTAGCCACACATTTTAAACACAGTTCTGCCCATTTCTCGTCAACAACAAAAACACGTTAAACTTGTTCAAATCTGGTTCAATATAATCCTGACATAAGGGAGTGTGACATGGAGTGTTGGCAGTGTCTGAGGCCAACTGTAGCGTAGCGCAGGCAGGCGGTCACTGTGGCTGGCCCTGGAGCGCGCGGTGACAGGCCCCACCGGCGGGGACTAGACTTCAGTAATCCTAACAGAACCCGACACTGGCGGCGATAAAACACAACCCCGTGGGTGGCAGGCCAAGGCTCCCTGCGGAGCGGAGCGGACAAGTGACCTGGCGTGTCGCGGAACACAACACCGATTGTAGCGGAACGTGGCAGCAGAACGTAAAGTGCAACATAAAACATGCACACACACACACACACACACACACACACACAGCAATTAGATCCTGTGACTCCACAGAAAGGCCATATTCATCAGAGGACACACTATTGGCATTCAAAGGCATCCACAGCTGCTACTTCCTGATCAAAAAACTACCCCTCATTAGTGCCCCCCCCCCCCCCTCCACACACACCAAAATCAATCCCCTTTATACACACAAACACAAAAGCAGCTTACAAAGAAGGCACACGTGAAAAGACACTTAACCGCCCCCCCCCCAAACCCCCCCAGTCTGTCTGTCTGGGACTGCGGGGGAAACATGGGGTCTGAGTTACACTCCCTGATGCAGCTCAGAGCCCAACGCGTGGCTCTGTCTGGTACAGCTGCAGCACAAAGACATGAAGGGGGGTGGGGTGGGGGGTGCACGTCAGTGTTAACTTACATTGTAAAGCCCGAAGGCTAGACGACACGTTTGCAGGCTTATCACAGAATGTGTGTGTGTGTGTGTGTGCGTGAGTGTGAGTGCATGTGTGTTTGTATATATATATGTGTGTGTGTGTGTATGTGTGTGTGTGTGTGTGTGTGTGTGTGTGTGTGTGTGTGTGTGTGACTATGTGCACTCATACAATCAGGCGTAAGTAGCAGTTGCATTGCACTGCAACCAAGGTCTTAACTAAATCCTAACTAATGGCAGTTAACGGGTTACTCCGTTAACTCCGAATAGGACTGCTAAAGACTTCCTGTCTGTCTGGGCCAAACAACCAAGGGGCACTGAAGACTGATGACTTGCTGTTAAACAAACCCAAAACAAACCAAACACACACTGACAAACACACACACACACTGGACACACACACATGCACACACACACACACAGACACAGAGAGAGAGAGAGTAACTGGAGCCTTGTGCAAACACACGGGCATATCTGGGTGTTGATCTAGCTGGACAGACACAGCCCTGCTCTTTGTTTGTCCAGAAGCCCCTCAACTGCCATCCGTGGCACCTCCGCCTCTGTCCGCTGGGCGATGCGTGATGAGCAACCCTCAAACCGCTCCACGCCTCACCCACCCATACATCTCCTATAGAGACCTATAGTGCATCATAAGGGTTCCTTTGTAGGTTACCCTGCATGAAACATGTGCATGGGGTCAACTTCTCTCTCTATCGCTCTCTTTACTTTATCTCTCTCCCTCTCTCTCTTTACTTTATCTCTCTCTCTCTATCTCTCTCTATATGTATGTCAGTGTGTTTCTTCAGGGCCCTGCATAATCGCTACCCTTCTTCACCTTATCTCTCTCTCTCTCTCTCCCCCTACCCCCAATCTTCTCTCTCTCTCGCTCACACACACACACACACACACACCCACACACACACACACACACACACACACACACACACACACACACACACACCCGTTATCAGATAAAGCACTGAGCATGATTCATTCACATGAGCCGATGGCTGAAGGTGACGAAAGCCTTGAGGGGGCCCCACTAATCCCACCCCCATCGTCCCATCTCCACGGGCTTGGCCCTCAGCAATCCATCACAAGACACAACACAATACCCCCACAACTGCCACGCTCATCAAAACACTCAGAGCTGATATTACAGATACAAGTAGCATGTGCATACCATCACCATAGTAATTATTGTATTATGAGTCATGTCACTTGTGGATACCATAATTCATCATAGCCATTTTTGTATTGTGTTTACATGTAATTTGTGCATACCATAATTTATCACATAGCAAGAAGTATATTATGTATACATGCGGTTGACCTATCAAAGTAATTACTTATTACTGTAAGTGAAGCAATTTACTTTAGTAATCAGTTACGGCAGATACTATGTGAGCCGCCTATTACTCAGCCTTTAAAGACATCGGAATAGCTCACTATAGAAGAAGTCTTACAACTAATGCAAATGAAAGTGATGATACACACAAGTTGTTTACGTGTGCAGTACAGCATGGGGTCACACTCAAACTGACATTTAAAAACATCAGTTCCAAGACCACTTCCATGTGCCATCTCACCACCCTGCTATTCACAGTTCAGTCCTGTGCTAATCAACATCACAAAGATGTTTCATGACTTGTCAATATACAAATCAGAGAATGACATCACCTTACACAGTCATCACACACACACACACACACACACATATGTACACACACACCACAGTCACTTGCTTTTTTACATAATGCCCACACACTTAGAAACACGACACATAAACACTATCCAGTATGCCTCCCTACAGGTGCAGTGATGATAACGACTCGTGCCTTCATAAAAAATTCACACCTGCACCGCCCCTCAATATCACCAGTTCTGTCAGCGAGCTTTATCAAGCCCAGAATTCCTTCTAGTCGAGGTCCAAGTTGGACGTGTTTCAACAAATGTTCCATGTTCTCAACAGATGACCTGGCACCCCAGCCCCGCATACTGACAACTAACATTTACACTCCATAATCATTTCCAAACGGCGGTCGTGTGTGTTTGGAACATTTTTACGGCAAACTAATAGGAGTAAAGCAGGTATGATGAACAGCTTGCCCAGGGGGTGAGCATATCATGAGCAGATGTGCAGTTCTGCCTTATATTGTGCCAGGAGGATGAGATGGAACCGATCGGCCGATCGTAGGAAAGTAACGTAACGGCAACATGCGAATGAGAAAACGGCACAAAATCAGTTCTTAGGAGCCAACTAATGAACACTCGACTGTGTTGTGTGACAAGGGGACTGGGGGAGAGAGTGGGAGAGATAGACAGAAAGAGAGAGGAGGGGAGTGAGAGAGAGAGAAAGAGAGGAGGGGAGTGAGAGAGAAAGAGAGAGGAGGAGAGAGAGAGAGAGGAGGGGAGTGAGAGAGAGAGAGCTGTTCCATTCTCTCCGACAGCTTCTCTGTTTGTTTTAACTGCAGGACTGCCCATGAGGTCAACCATGCAGATATCAGTCAGAGGGAGGCCATCTTGAGAGAGAATAGAGAAAGAGTAGGGAGAGAGAGATGAGAGGAAGGTGGCCTGCTTTAGAGAGGGAGAGAAGCCAATTGTACTGCTGTCTGTTGTCAATTCAGCGTCTGTCCTAGATTGCAACTAATTATGAGAAATGTCTGGTCCATAACTGAACCGCATCAAGGCCACATCGGCTCCAAAGTCAACTGCTGCCTGAGTGTTTGACCATGACTCACGCATGAATTAAGTTTGCTATTGAGACCCAGGTGACTGTGTGGAGTCAACAACTCGCTATTGTTTTTGAGGAGAAGCAATTCTTGGAGAAGCAATTCTTATGGACTGTCAACGTTTTTTCAGTCATGCGAGGAGAAGATGGATCTGTGTTTTCACAAGTCCTTCACTACTGTGTTTTGGCTGCTGTCACCCCTGGCGCTTTTGGAGTTCGATGCGTGTGTGTGTGTGTGTGTGTGTGTGTGTGTGTGTATGTATGTGTGTGTGTGTGCGTGTATGTGTGTGTGTGTGTGTGTGTGTAAGTGTATGTGTGCGTGCGTGCATACTGGAAAGTTGTTACAAGCCAACTACAGTAGAATTGCGTTGGAGAGCGACTTGCATTTACGCCAAATGCAATTACCAGAAGAATGGATGAAGACTTTACAAGTATGGCAATTTCGAAACGGGCATGACTGAAATAACAAGGAATTTGCTCAACTTGTTCATTCTTGTATAAAAACCTATCATTTATCGCCTCACTGTGTCAGTATTCCTCAACAGTTCCGCAAGGGATCCTTTCTAAACATAGTGCAGTAACTGTCTGTTCAAGTAGACTGCTGTTCTGGTATTCCGACACGGAGATGCAATTTGTCTCAGTCAGTGAAACCTTTTGCTTTGAGGCGTGTTTGCATTGCCCGTGGGTCAACGACCTCGGATCGCTCGAAAAACTGCAGCGCACACGACTAAGTGAAATTTCGCTGCTCATTTGACATAGCGCTAGAACGTTAGGTTAAGCTTGTGTGTTTGCCTCCTCGGCCCATTTCACCATATTGGTTCTTTTGGTTCAGTTTGTGAGGTACAACTACATTGGGGGAAAGGCAGGGGTTTGGCATAGCTGGTGCAACAACAGCACCTCATTCAGTGCACACAGCGGAACGGCAGACGTCAGGCAAACCATTGAGAGAGAAGAAAGAGAGAGAGAGAGAGAGAGAGAGAGAGAGAGCTTGTCATGCTGCGCTTAGGGGAAAAGGTGTTGACACATGACTCCTGGCAGTTTTATCCAGCCCTGTGTGTGCTGAATGGTGTGTGTGTGTGTGTGCTGAATAGTGTGTGTGTGTGTGTGTGTGTTGCCCTGTGTGTGTGTGTGTGTGTGCCCTGTGTGTGTGCTGAATGTTGCACTGGACGTGCCTTTGCACTTGAGTAAGCAACAAAAGAGCAAGAACAAGCTAACGCTCACATTTTTCACCCCATCCTCTGTAGGTGCACAAAGATAAGCATTGTTATGCACAACTGGACATCAACATACACACACACACACACACACACACACACACACACACATACACATGAGAAATGAGAAAAGATTTGAACGTTGAACGAACTTTGAATATGGTACTAACGTTATAGATATCATTCAGTAGTGAGCAACTGCTAAATAAGCTATTTGTGACTTAGACTTAGAAAGACTTACACACATCAATAAATGGAATACAGTAAAAAGGAGTATATTGCACTTCCCTAAAAGGCCTAATGTCATAAATAAATAAAACTAAAACTACTGCACGGTACGTCACATATATTCCTCCTGTTATACCCCTCATCTTATTTAATTAGGTTATTGCCATAGAATGAATGAGTTTTTTGCTCGGTTGGTTCTGATTATTATGCACAACTGGAACACATACACACGCACACACACATACAAGCAAGCAATGCACATATTCTTTGAACGTTATATAGACATCGTTCAGTATCAAGCCTTTGCTAATTAATCATTTGTGATGATTAAATATTTTTCCATAAAATCTATGGCAATATCATCAGATTTGTTTTGATTCTGTCCGTCATTGGCACAGATCTTTCTAGGCTGATGCCCAAAGTTCATGTATTTGCAGCAAGGCCGTAATGAATGCAGCTGTATTCTTCTGGGATTGCACTGGCCAGAGGCATGGCTTCCAGATGAACATACACACATTGATCTTAATCAGTG
Source organism: Alosa sapidissima (assembly GCF_018492685.1). NCBI lineage: Eukaryota > Metazoa > Chordata > Actinopteri > Clupeiformes > Clupeidae > Alosa > Alosa sapidissima. The sequence goes on from NC_055965.1 coordinate 5,417,488, forward strand.
CTGGGGCGGCAGAGCAGTGGGGACAGCCAGGAGAGAAAAAGGACGTGTTATGTGAGCCTTGTGCCTCTCTCTTGGTCTGCCATGTTTGTTTTTCTCTCTTCCACTTCTCTTTCTCTCCTTTTCTCGCCAGTGTGTCCACTGTCTTTACTTTGCTTTGGTCTGTGGGTATTTTTCTCTGCTTTCCATGTCTCTGTACTCTCTTCTTTGATCTCCCTGCCTCTCCCTCTGTTTCTCTGTCCATTCCACTCTAATTCTTTTACCTCTTTCTCTCTGTCATAAACTCTCCTCACACAGCATGTACTGTATGTTTTGTGTGTGTGTGTGTAGTTGTGCGTGTGTGTGTGTGTGCGCGTGTGTGTGTGTGTGTTCCTGGCTCGTATATTTGTTGATGTGGACATCTTGTTCACAGATGAGTTGCCGCCTCTTCAAAGGGGCCCGGCGTGAGGATCAGACACTGGATGGTGGCGGTGGTGGTTAACGTCCCACCAGAGACGAGCGTTTCACAGAAAGGAACACGGAGAGAGGGAGAAACAGATGAGGAGAGAGAACGATAGAAAGCTATGAGAGAACACTATGATTGATGTCTTCGAGAGATAGAAAAAAGAATGCAGTAAAACGGATGATGAAGCAGACAGGCCTGCTAATACGCTGTTCCAGAGGTCCCATCGATTTTGTTTCATTACGAACACAAGGAACATCACGAGAGTACATGGTCCTATCCTAGTGTTTCTCAAACTTTTTCAGACCAAGGACCACTTAACCAATATTAAAAAAACTCACGGACTATCTAGATAAAAAAAATAAATAAAAAAAAACAGTAGACCTACTTCAACAGTATTATTACATAATAGGCCTACTCACTGAACCACCTTGCTTATTGTGTCAGAGGATTCGTATGATTTAAAGTGGTGTAGCTTATAGGCAGTGTTGCTCCGCCCCTATCTTTCTTTGACTCTGACTCTGGTGACATCACATGGATATGCACAATAACTCTTCTAGTGAGAAAATACTTCTTCATAGAATAGTGTGATAGAAACACTACATTTAGGTAAATAAATAAACAATATTTCAAAACATCAATTCTCATCGTCACATATCGTAAACGTGCTAATTACCAACCATTTCGTTCGAAAATTCTAAAACAATGATGTTTTTTAATACTTCAAAATAACATTTGATAAA
>NC_055965.1:5421169-5541169 GCF_018492685.1 Alosa sapidissima
AAACTGCTGTGATTTAGAGGCCCCGTGCTCCCTTTGTGGGGGTGACTGATGCCAGTGTTGACCGTCTCTGGTCACCATGTGCGGCCCTGTTTCCCTTGGCACTGCCCGGCTCGCCGAGGCGCTCTTCATAAGTCAACGTGTTTGGAGAAACAGCAGGAGAAATGCCTATGGGATGTTATTGCAAGTGCAAGCTAAGACTAGATACACACTGAAGCACACGCACACACACACACACTTATTGTATATGTACACATTCACATCATTCATCACATATGAACACACAGAGGTAAACTGGTCCAATCATAACACTGTATATTGGAATGCATGTGTGCATATTAAAAACTAAGACAATGCATTACATTCACATTTGAGCATGTATTTGTGCTGTGTTGTGTGTGTGTAGAGGAGGGTTCAGGAATCTGTGTGTGTGTGTGTGTGTGTGTGTGTGTGTGTGTGTGTGTTGTGTGTGTGTGTGTGTTTGTCTGTATGTGTGGGTGTTTGTGTGTGTGTGTGTGTGGCATCTGTGCTTGTATACAGCTTGTGGCTATGACTATGCATATTTGTGGTTATGCATAGTCTCTCAGTGAATGTCTGTATTTGCATACTTCACATGAGCTACCTGAACCAAGTACCCTGAGGACGCCAAGCTCGGACACCCAAACAACTTCCTGCCGGCAAAAGTCAGAACCAATAACTTAATGATCCACCATAAACTCCTCCTCCCTCCTCATCCCCACCCTAGATCCCCCCCCCACACCCTCAGGCCTCCATGCTCCCCAAGCCCAGCAGCAGCAGGAGTACACTGGACTTATCGGGCTGAGTGGGCAGGCGGACAGGCGGGCGGGAGGACGCAACCCCTGGAATGTAATGAAGTTGCTGATGTGACATGCTCCGCGCCTTCAGACAGAGCCGGCGTGTTTACACAACACCCTAAAAGGCATGAGGGAGGGAGGGGGGGCACAGGCTGGCCTGGGGGGGGGGGGGGGGGGGTCGGGGTACTAATGATTCCTGCTGAAGGGAACCAGGGGAGTGGAGGGGGGTTCCACTCCAATAAGCACTACCTCCCTGTGCCCTAAGCCCTCACTACTCACTAAGTAGTGCCCTGCGTTTGACTTCTTGCTCGGGTCCTTTTGTTGCGCTCATGTTTTGTTGTTGATGTTCACGCTGTGCTTAGTTGCTGGAGGTTTTTTTTTTTTTTAGCAAACTGGATGACGGAGGATGAAGAATGCATATGTGGATTAACAAGGGGGGTTGTTCTTTTTTAGATTGTGTGATTGTGATAGTCTGTTAGTAATTTTCTGGGGCAATTTTCCTAAATAATCCCGGTAACGACCTGGGGTCAGAGACAACAGCATGCTGGGTCAGGGAGGGAGAGCAGGGGGACATGGGGGGGCAAATAATTCTTTAATTGTACCTAACTAGCTCCTCTGGCATTATGACCTGTGTGCGTTTGTGTGTGTGTGTGGGTATGTGTATAGTGTGTGTGTGTGTGTGTAGTGTGTATAGTGTGTGTGTGTGTATAGTGTATGTGTGTGTGTGTGTGTGTGTGTGTGTGTGTGTGTGTGTGTGTGTGTGTGTAGTGTGTGTGTGTGTGTGTATGTGTATAGTGTGTGTGTGTGTGTGTGTGTGTGTGTGTGTGTATAGTGTGTGTGTGTGTGTGTGTGTGTGTGTGTGTGTGTGTGTGTGTGTGTGTGTGTGTAGTGTGTGTGTGTGTGTGTATAGTGTGTGTGTGTGTGTGTGTGTGTATAGTGTGTGTGTGTGTGTGTGTGTGTGTGTGTGTGTGTGTGTAGTGTGTGTGTGTGTGTGTGTGTGTGTGTGTGTGTGTGTGTGTGTGTGTGCGTGCACACATATGGAGTGGGGTCTTTTCTCCTCTTTCCCTTTGTCCTGCACTTATCAAAAGAAAAATTCTCCAGCCACTTCCACCCCACACTCTCGCCAGACATCCTTCCGAGTCTCTCGACCCTCTAAACCACCACAGATGAAAAAGTCAAATCCCTTCTTCACCTCGTACTTCTTAACTTTTGTCCCAGACTTACTCATCTCTGCATCCACACTTGGCAAAAACACCCACCCTTTCCATGTCACGGTGGCACGACCCCAACACTTATTAGCTGACCCTGTGGGATTAGTCCAATGGAAAAAGGGGGGAGGGGGGTTGCTGCAGGTGGAGTTGGAGAGGGGGCACTTGGAGTGCCTACTTAACCATCACACAGCTCTTTAATTAAATTGCCGAGGCGCAGAGTCAGGAATGTTTGCTTTTTCTCTGCTCGTCCTTGCACTCGCCTCCCCCCTCCCCAATCTCTCTCTCTCTTCAATAACTCTCTATCTCCCTCCTTAGTTTTCTCATCTGCGTATACCTCCAAGGATGCCCTGGCTGGTTGCGATAGGGGGGGCCCCATAAAGTGGAGGCTGCCCTAATAACAGACTGTGTGCTTTCCCCCCTCTACAGGCTAGCGTATGCACTGATGAGGTGTGAATGATGTGGGATGCACAGTCTCATGGGAAGAAGCAACCACTAATGGCTTTGCTCATCTCTCTCTGGTTTTTTAATTGCCATTGGGGAACACACAGCAGTTAGCTGGGTAGCAATAAGACATCTGGAGTTTTGAGTGTTTGGAATAGATATACTGTTGTTGTATATTGGTGTCAACCAACATGTGCTCGCCATACATGGTCTACTAGGTTGGTCGATGATCTGTGAGACAGACCAACATCTGTAATTATTTGTATCCATAGGTGTTTGTCAGGCTGTGAGTCAACTTACTTGTCTGTGTGTGTGTGTGTGTGTGTGTGTGTGTGTGTGTGTGTGTGTGTGTCTATCTGTCTGGTGTTTTCAAACAACTGGGCTGAAAAGTCTATTATTAGACAGGCCTACCACTTATGATAAGGGAGAAGAGAAGACATAATTCTCATGTGTCCAGCGATACAAGAATAAATAGTGCTACTGAACTTATAACATGCGCTTACAGAAAAGTTATATTTCAATTATTTCAATGTGAAGTTTTGTGATACTGGTGAGGTTGCACAGGGGGAGGGGACGCAGGCTACACTACACTGTGTTCAGCTTAACGTAAAACACATAAAACCCACAACCATGCGCGACTAACCATTTAAATGCGCTTTAGCCGAGACCTCTTGAAGTGACAAGACCTGTTCTATGAAATGTCATCAAATACCCTTTGAAAGCGTCTTTTCTTAGTGTTATTCGCTTTGGTATAATCAGTCAGCCCGACTCAATGGACACTTAATCTGGCCACTATTGTAAAACGTCCTCTTCGCTGAATGTTCTCTCAATCACTTCCACGGGACGGAAAAGAAGGATGGAGGGAATTAAAAACCGGAATAACTGCACCTAATCGTCTTTACGCACCGTGTAATTCAACAGATTTTCGCCTTAACACCACGCTGCAGTGATGATTTACGCGATATTTGGTTAAACTGTCGTTCACAATGATGACAAAAAATAGGATAAAAAAAGCGTTTTAGAAATATAAAATATAGTTGTTGTTGTCTTTCCGCGCAAATATTTTTGACCATATGGAATAATGCCGAAGATATCCAACACAGAATAGAAACTGAGCTCTGCGACACCTCATCGCATATTATACATAATAACCATAATATAGCTTATAACTTAAATTAATCCATCTGATTTAGGTAAGTCCGTTTATCAATTGAAGTAGTGTATAGGCTATGTTGTGACGACGGAGACGGTAAAGTTAACCTATATTCTCTCATTGCAACACTTACCTGGTCACGAAGTGCGGGCAAGTAAAATTGTGTTATATCCAGTCCACGCGAAAAATGACAACGATGTCAGTATCGATTAAAATCCAACTGCAGTCAATACGGGGATGATTAGATTAGTTAAAACGGGTCTTTAAAATGCATTGCGTTTAGCACCCGAGTAGTTTCTTGGCATGTGTATGGACCTTATGACTCCGTGTCGGAGACGTCCGAACTTTCAGGACAGAGCGAAGTTTGCTACACAACAGCGCGAGCGAAGGATTTAAGAAGTGCAGAGTTGGAGGAGGAGCGTGTGTAGCAGAATTCTACTCCCTACAAATTGCCGCCTGCATGCAACCAGAGGGCACACCAAACACCTTGCTCGTCGAGGTAATGCCAAAGCTAGAAAAACGAACAAGCAAATCAAAACAAAAGCTACTCAAAAATGCTACAGACTATTCTAAATGGTTTAGCTATCTATTAGCCTACTCTAACACCTCGGGGTATTTATTTCCTCATCAACTGTTCAGAGCAAGGAACAAAGTCTTAGCTTTTGTTACTATATTAGCCCACATATGTTTTACAAAATGACGAAATAACAGTTTATAATCTAACAGCATGTAGGCTTATTGCATAAAAACTGTTTTGTGCGGGAGCATAACCTTCGCTGAACTTTCAAACTCGGCCTGTCCGCACCGGTGTATTATGTATTTTCTATTGCATAAACACATTTATATTTAAACATATTGCCTAGAGAAAGATGCTCCTTGGATATGCAATACTTCCGACAGTCGCAGAATGCTGTGGGTGCCTGACGAAGCACTATTTAAGTCTGTGTATGCTTCATGCGCACCGAGGAACTGTAACGTGATCTCCCAAGCTGCAACTCTTACCTCTCAGTGGGACTGCCAAATCATTCCTGCTGCAATATTGCAGTGCTTCAATATGAGCCAGCACGTCTGGGAGGCACTGAACTTATAACAAAGTTAAAGCAATGATCATCACAGTCTAATAATAACCATTGCAATAGGAGACTTTGTTTATAATACATATTTCTGTCCTCTATCTTTATTTTTTGGATGCACAGCATGTAGGCTTTATTCCTTCAAATAGCCTACAGAAACATATACAGTGCACGCATGCACGCACGCCCGCGCGCACACACACACACAAACACACGCGCACACAAGAGCATTACACATGAAAGCTACCCAGTTAACCACCCACATAGATGTATATAACCCTAAAATATGTGTCCGAACCCTAAAAGATGCATAGCCTAACCCTAAAAGGGTATTTCTAGAAAAAAATCAAAGCACACACTTGAACCGATGCCAACAGCACTGAAGTTGGGGTTATGTGAACTGCTCTGCAAATTGAAAAGCTTTGTGTACAGCAGACATTTATTGTCCAGACTTCAACACTGATGAATCAGTTTATGGCACATAATCACTTACAACCTGCCATTCAAACCATTCTGTATTCACCTCTTCCTCTTCTCCTTGTCATTGGTTATGGCTCACTAATTCATCAATTGAAAAACTCATCAAGCGCTTTGGCTCGTTAATTCTCCCTGGTGCTCATCTCTCTCCCTCTCCTTCCCTCTCTCTCTCTCTCTGTTTCTCTCTCTCTCTCTCTCTCTCTCTCTCTCTCTCTCTCTCTTTCCCTTTCCATCTGTGCAGGAGGGTATAGATGGCAGGTTTAAAGAAGATCAGTGGATTTCTCAGAATCACCGGTATGCATATACTACACGATAAATGATGGCTTCTACATAAACACCTAGCTTCAGTTGAGTCTTGGTCTAGCCCGGAGGATTTGAGAGAGTGGGTTCTGCTTAATCCTTTATGCTAGTATGGACTTTACAGACTATATAAATAGTGCACATGTTAATGACTAGTGACCATCAGCTACATTGTACCCAGGCTGTGTTTACCAGATGTCTTCTTTAAACAAGATTAAGGCAAATGTACATAGATAATTTCCACCTGTCAGGGGATAAGGGATGAGTAGATCTGTGGAAAAGAGAAACATGTGTGAGTGTGTAGGTTTTGTGCTGTCTGAAGGTTCTACTGTGCTTTTTGCTGAGACCATGGTGTGTGTTCTGGTGTGTGAACATGTCGGCCTTGTGCTGTCTGAAGGCCCTACTGTGCTTTTTGCCGAGATGTGGTGGAACTAGGTTCCCTATTATGGAAAAGATTACATTACATTTGGCTGATGCTTTGTAAGCCAAAGGGACTTACAATACAAGATATAACAAGTTACAACACTCAGAAGTGGGGAGGATTTGTTTTTATGACTATCATTTCCATTATTCTGTGCCAACCCGCCCATGGACTCTTCTCTGGATGGTTTATTGCTGGTTGGGTAAGATGAGTTTGTTTTAGGATGGGACCATATGGTCAGGTTTAATACAGCAAGCCTTTCAGAGTACTTTTACAAAAATATAAAAATTTGCTGAAAAATTGGACTTATTCTTCACAGACACTGTCACATTCAATCCAGGATAAATGCTGTAGGATAAAGCTTTATTATTAGGATCATGTCACTGAATGATCTCCCTCTCAGTTAAGACACACACACACACACACACACACACACACCTACCTGCTGAGAGTGTAAATCCAGTGCTAATGATTTTTCCCCACCCGACGCCGTTGTTGCTTGTGTGTGTTTGTTTGCTTGCTGACGGGGTTTGGCCTGTCATCTGCCCATTGCCCCTCACTCTCAGATGAAGCTGTGCCAAAGGACTTACAGTGCCCCTTGTGCCACCCACGCCGACTGCCCCTGTCACATGACCCGAGGGAGAGAGGTCATGTGCTATATATACGGCCTGGCCAACTCACACAGCAGCCCAGACTGTGAGGGCTCTATTACGAGCACCAGGGTGACGACTGACCGATGAAGTGGAAACGCTGGCCGTTTGAATGGAAATGAGCTGAAAAGTAATTTACTGGTTAATAAGCAGAGTCCACTCAGGGTTCAGCGGTTAGATATCCAGAGATGGTTTGGAGATTACTGCTCAAGGGCACTACTATTATTACCTGTGGATTACTTTGAATATTTGAATTGTAAAATATTATGTTTATTATGTGTATAGGACCTTGGCATGTTCCCATTCCTCACAAGTAGATATCAGTACAAAATGATTGCAATAGAGACAGACAGTCATGAAGTTAAGAGGTAGAAGAGAGGCCAAAGATGGTCTCGCGGCCTAGTTATCGTTATCGCTTCCTCCTTTCACTCACTTCAGTGACATTTCCGTTGGTAGACCTTTTTTCGCGCTGGCATCGCTCGTGGCGGGCGATCGAAATCTCGCCAGGTTTTCCTGTTCGGACAGGTTTCACTCGTACAGTAGGTCACCCAGCGGAGCATGGCGCGCGCCACAGCCAAGGTCACTTCCTAGGGAGCTGTTTTTAAACAAGCCCTAAAAATGGCAGGAGCTACTTTAAACAGTCTTGGCTCACCGACCAGAAATAATGTGATATGGTGAATCATTTTGTAACAGGGGTTATGGCAAGGCTGTTGTTATAAATCATTTAGTGAAAGTGGTTAAAGCTTTCTGTAATAATTTCTAAAATTACATGTTATCATTAGAAAATACATGTTACCATTCCGATTGCTATTACTTTCTGAAGTAGTTTTACTATTTTGACTACATTTGACTAAATGAACTAAACATCATTTCCATTCTGGGAGAAGAGGCAGAGGTGGTGAGGAACTCTAGTCACCTTGGTGTTCACCATGACAACACACTGGACTGGAGGTGCAAGACTGCGTCTGTCTAAAGGAAGGGACAGGGCAGACTCTACTGGCTGCGCAAGCTTAGGGCCTTAAATGTGTGCGGCTAGATGGCGTGTATCTTTTGTTGCTACTTGCAAGTGCAATTGGCTTTGCAGCCATCTGTTGTGGCAGCAGTATCTGAGAGGGAGCAAACGGATGAGAACTCTGGCTCTGTAATGGGAACTGTGCTGCCTACTGTTGGATGTTGAGGAAGTCATTCCAGCCCATTCAATCTTCTGGGTGCACAATACACAGTTAGCAGTCATAGCTACAGCATCTATGCTTGCACACTCTTAAAACGAATGTGTTGAAAAAAACACAACATGCATTGTTTTTAACAAATCTCAAATCTACACAATATGTGTTGAAAATAACAAAACTTGCGTTGAAAACAACACAACGTGTGTCCAGATAGGGACAACGCATTCATTTTAAGAATGCAGGACACATGCTTGCACACCACAGGTAAGGTGGTTAAAAATGACTTGCATGGGTGCAGAAACCACAGCTATCAGCTGCCTATATCTGTGACATATAAATGAGAAAAGGCCATTCATGGGAAAATTCCAAACTTCATCTCTGTTCCCTTAGACTTGCTGAAGTGGCACTGTAATGTAAGATGGGATCTCATTCCAGTCACCCACACACTTGTGTTGTTGGAGCGTTTTTGATGGGCTTGGTCACGGTCACTACCCAGCGGTCAGAGAGAGTGTGAGAGACCCATCCCCCGCGGGAACCCGCGTCGGCTCCGTGTTTGCCGTCGGTCATTAGCGGAGGCCGCTGTATGCCGTCTCCGAGGATGAAAGAGGAACGTGTTCGACAGAAGCGTGGAAAAACAAACACGCTCTGTTTGACCTTACATGGTTGTTGACTCGCCTCGCTATTACAGTGAGCTGTAAGCCCAGAGCCTTTTCTTTGTCCTTTTTTTTCATCTGCACTTTTTTCTTTGCTTTTCCTCTTCCAATTTTCTTTTTTCGGGGGTGGTGGGGGTCTTTTGTCATGCACCCAAATCCCCCCCCCCCCCCCCCTTCTCTAAACCGGTCCCCAAGACCCCTGCCTCAGAATGATGGTGAGTTCGTGCCTCTCTCTCTCTCTCTCTCTCTCTCTCTCTCTCTCTCTCTCTCTCTCTCTCTCTCTGATGCATGGAGTGAGGAAGGGAGAGAAGTGTTTATGTGAAGCACTCCGGCCATGTCACAGTAAAGGGAGAGTGACCTCCCGTAGGCCTCAGTGCATAGCGGAAATGAACTTTTTTCTTGATGGAATCCTTCTTTCACCCTCCCTCCCTCCTTTCCTTTCACTCTCTCCTTTTCCTCTCTCTCCTTCTATTTCTCATAGTTTAACGGAATGTAAATATTGTCAAAAAAGTCTGAAAGTCAGTTATGTGTGTGTGTGTGTGTGTGTGTGTCTGTGTGTGAGAAAAAGAGAGAGAGAGAGAGAGAGAGTGTGTTTGTGTGTGCATGTGTGTTGACCGAATTCATCAGCATTACAGTAATGATGTCTAAAAATGTGCCTGCAGGTTAAGTGGGACTGTTCTGGTCCCAAATAGCTGTGGCAGCGTAATGATTTAGGGTTAAATAGCTGACTGGAATTTACGTCCAGAGAAACATGTCCCTAGGGAGCCCAAAAAAGAAAAAGAAATGTGTTTTGGTCTTCAGACGATCCATAAATCAACACTTGTTTGCCATTTTGTTCTCCCTCTCTATGTTCTTACATCATACAATCTTTTTGCAAACCTCTCTCTTTCTCTTTGTTCTCTCTTTCCTTACTTTCCATGCACCCCTCCCTCTCTTTTCCTTCACTTCTACTTCATAGTTTTTTTGGTTTGGTCATCAGTTCACTCCCTCGTGTTGGCAGTAAACCACGCTTATCAGATAGAGAGCAAGGTCAGACAATCACATACACAGCCAACACAGTCCCTCAGTCTACATGTGGACAGTACAGAACACACACACACACACACACACGCACGCACGCACGCACGCACGCACGCACGCACACACACACACACACACACACACACACACACACACACACACACACACACTGGACCAAACAAAGCCCAGTATCATTACTTCTGCCACTGTGTGTTTGTCATCTCAAGGTGACATTATCGCCTCATGATAAAAGTATCATTATTATATCATTACCAGACAATAGCTGTCCTTCTGTCTTTCTGTGCCTGGCTTTCTCTGTTATAATCCTGTATAGTATTTTTAATGTCCACTATTGACCATAGTGGTGGACACCCTGTTGAGTATTGTCGTCTGGGGGTAATGACGGCTGTTCGGTTTACTGGCCTGTGGCTTGCAGTGTAAACAGCCTAGTTCAATGACTCAGTTGATTAGTCATTAGTTAACAAGCATTCAAAAAAACACGTTATCACCAAGGCCCCATTACTTGACATTCACTGAAACCCTCATTATCCCAAGCAGTCAGGGAGATCACGGAGATAGCACATACTGCTCAACTGTGTGCACTGGGAGAGTTCCCACTTTTCACTGTTTTAAAGGGGCCCAGATGTGTGTTGAATATTAATCCTGATGTGTCTGTTGCTTTGTGGTGAGGTGATGGGAGTCTTGTGGTGGCTGTCGGTTAATAGCTTTTTTCCATTCCAATGAAGTGATTAATGTGCCATAACTTGCTAGCTACAGTAAGGCCCAAAAGCAGAACCCAGACCCCTCACATCATATGAGCACAGGTCATAAAGGTAAAGTGTTGTTTACAATATACCTTGTACATTTTCCCCATCTTCTCGCCAGAGTACACTCTTAAAATGAATGTGTTGAAAACAACACAACTTGCATTGTTTTTTTAACACGTGTCCAGATAGGGACAACACAGTTTGTGTTGTTTCCAACACATTGCTTTTGTTATTCGTTACACAATATTGAAAATAATACAACTTGCACTGAAAACAAGGCAACTTGCATTGTTTTTGAACACATCTCTGTGTCCAGATAGGGACAACACAGTTTGTGTTGCTTCCAACACATTCATTTTAAGTGTAAGATTGAAGACTGCCAATGATAGCAGTGTTCTATCTGATCATTAAATTAACTAATAAGATTAATTTTGGACATTGAGTGCACTTCTCTGTTGTATTGTTCTTTTGTCTGGATTACCTTAATGCAGTGGAAAGATTTAGAGATGTTATAGCACCTCTTATACATATCCACTGTCATGATAGTTATTTTGCCATCATCCTGATTATCATCAGTCTATAAGGTAACTGATAAATGTCTCTGCCTCTGCAATAGTGGATATACTGTTTCTTTTGACCATCTCAGCGTGTGCAGTGGTAGAGCAACATCTCTGAAGTATTAATAGAAGGACTGGCCCCTTCTAATGAAATCGCCACCTGGACCGTTCTGGAAACGGAACTAACAGATTCACATGGTCTCTCTCTCTCTCGCTTGGTCTCCCTCTCTTTTGCTCTCTCTCTTTCTCATCCTCTTTTTCTCACGCCCACACATGCATGCATACACAGATGGACTCACACACATACAGTTTACATTCGCACACACACATCTATCTCCCTCTGTCGTTCACACTTTCGCACAGGCAGATTCCCACACTAAATCGTTCAAACATCTGACACTCACTTACTCACATAGTGACACACACGCTCTGTACACAAAAATACCTGCTCACTTTCTCACACATATACAGTGACACTCTCTCTCTCTCTCTCTCTCTCTCTCTCTCTCTCTCGCTTGGTTTCTCTCTATTTTCCCAAAAGATTATCCAATACTTACAACTGTCAAACTAGCATAATAAGCAAAATTAGAAATTACAAATATTATAGACTAATAATCAAATGACTTTGCCATTTTGGGGCATCCATTTCACTAAATACTACAAATACTGTTGTGAACAGGGCTACTACTGTAATTAATTGCTCAAGGCTCAAAAGTATGGTGTAAATATTTTACATATCCATTCAAAACATGTATTGGTACTTCTATGCAGCTAGCTATACAGCTATTACATAACGGCATGGGATTGTAATGACACATGGGAAAAAAACATCTCATAAATCAAAACAAGACATTTTGCATACTAATTGAGCAGTTTTGCTTATTACTTAATTCCTGATAACAGTTTGCACCACATGCTACTAAAAAGTAATTTCCTGTTAGCGGTGTCTCCATACAGTGCACCAGTGCGATTGATAAAGATGATCTGGAGCCTATGCGTGGTGCTGATTACTGTGGTAAACACATTAAAGCACCAGTGGGATCCCTTGGCACCCACAGACGACCAGTGAGGACAGCTGTGTTTGTTTTTACAGCCTGGGAGCGCATGAGAGTGTGTGAGCGAGTGCATACGTGATGCTGCGCTTACAATACAACCCCCCCCACACACACACACACACACACAGTCCTTCCTCCTTTATGTGCAAGTGTGATTACATAGAGTGGCAGGATGGGGGGGGGCAAAGATAGTTTTAAGGGGGGGGGGGGGGGGGGGTTAGGACTTGTATAACAGTTTATGGGTTTGCTTATGCACTCTTTACATGAGTATGATGTGTTTGTGTGTGTTCTGTTGCCTTTGGCAGACCCAGCATGGGGCCTACTACAGCCTGGGTCTCGCGCAGTTCCCACAGCCCAGAGACAGGCAGTCCTGTCAGGCAGCGTGGGAACCAGGGGCGGCGAGAGGGGGAACCCAGGCCTGGATCTGGAGACATCATGAACATAGCGTAAATATTTCAAAACACTTGTATTTGTGTTTTCCACTGTTTAGTGAAGTGCTACAAAACTCGGTCTTCACACATACACACACACTCAGACACATACATATTTAGAAAAAGTCTAAGAAATTGTATTATATTATATTATATTATATTATATTATATTATTGGTGAATATACTATTTATGGTGTAAAAAGTTCCATTTACCTAAAATATTTGCTGTTTCTGACTTTTGAATTTTAGCCTTTAGGAATAACTCTATTACCAGGTTATTATCAGAGCACCAACCACAATTTAATGTTTGTGGCTGCCGTTCCAGACAACAGAGAGAGAGAGAGAGAGAGAGAGAGAGAGAGAGAGAGAGAGAAATGCAGGGTGCAGATGTGCTCCCGCAGCTGTGTGGGTCCTGAGCTGACATCTTCCCAAGGCTCCTACACACAGGCGCCCTCTTGGGCTCGCTCCCAGTCTACCTTAAACGACTGCGCTGTGACTTCTGCACCATGTTGTGACAATGCACCATGTTTAGGCTACCTCAGTGGTGTAGTCTACGTGATTCGCAGGACTACGCAGTATACCCACTTAAAAAGCAACACCATCTCAGTACACCCACTACAAATAGGCAAGGATACGTATTAACATTTGGAGTTGATCACAGTATACCCACTACAGCTAACTAGACTACATCACAGTATACCCACTACAGCTAACTAGACTACACCACAGTATACCCACTACAGCTATAGACTACACCACAGTATACCCACTACAGCTAACTAGACTACACAACAGTATACCCACTACAGCTAACTAGACTACACCACAGTATACCCACTACAGCCAACTAGACCACACCACAGTATACCCACTACAGCTATAGACTACACCACAGTATATCCACTACAGCTAACTAGACTACACCACAGTATACCCACTACAGCTAACTAGACTACACCACAGTATACCCACTACAGCTAACTAGACTACACCACAGTATACCCACAGTATACCCACTACAGCTAACTAGACCACACCACTGGGCTACCTCCTTCGTCTGTCTATCTCTTTACAGTCTGTTGTTAATTGAAGGGAGACAGGATCATTTATTTGAATGCCATTATGTAAGGGATAATGCCCGATGAGGTGTCCATTATCAGAAATAAATGGACGACGCGGAGACGTGAACTGTCCGACGCGAAGCGGAGGTCCATTTATTTCTGATAATGGACACCTCGTCGGGCATTATCCCGTTTATACCATGGTCACTTACGAAATAAATAAATATTATTAATACTAAATGAGTTTTAGAGCTAAAATATGTTAGTTTTTTCAGCTGTTTATCGCAACGCTGTGGAATGTTGATAAGTTGATTGTTGATAATGCTGCCTTGGTTACCAACTAGCGTTTGAACCAGCACAGTGATTTAGAACTGTCATCAGGCAATTCGAACGGAACGTCTTTTTATAGGTGTAGTATATCACTTTTTAAACGACACCCTTTTCAACCTAGACCATGGTATAAGAAATGATAAATGGCCGCTCTGAGGACCTTTGAAGAATGGCTGTGTAGAATGTGTGAAATGTATGACACAAATATATCAGACAAGAAATGATAAGGTATTCATTAAGGCATTGGGCTGTAGGCCCATGGGCAGCCATTCTTGTTTACCTTAACATGAATGAGCTCAGTTGAGTGATTCTGAAGGGCTGCTGGTGAGGCCACCTCATGATTAACTGAGGTTATGTTATTCCCTGGATTCAGGGGGATTTAGGCAAAGTTCAGCACTCTGTTGGTTTAGAATTATGCCAAAGCCTGAAGTGTGGTATGTTAAGCCCACTGGAAGAGTATTGTGCAAAGCCCCATTCCATTAATTCTCCACCCTGTTGACATTTTTTGGGGGGACCCTCGGCTTCTGTGGGTCCTGAAAATTGTCACCACCTCTCATTACTACAAGGGGTTCTGTGTCAAGAAGAGCACCCCAAGGGTGCATCATCATCATCGTCCGTTTTAATTATGTGAAGCTGGTCAACTGAGAAATGTACCTTATTCTTAAGAAGGATACCAAAGGCCCCAGGGGCCCCAAAGGACCTGGGGCACCTGCACCGTACGCCGGCGACCCGGGTTAGATTCCCGCCCCGTGGTCCTTTCCGGATCCCACCCCGACTCTCTCTCCCACTTGCTTCCTGTCATTCTCCACTGTCCTATCAAATTAAAGG
Source organism: Alosa sapidissima (assembly GCF_018492685.1). Taxonomy (NCBI): domain Eukaryota; kingdom Metazoa; phylum Chordata; class Actinopteri; order Clupeiformes; family Clupeidae; genus Alosa; species Alosa sapidissima. The sequence continues at coordinate 5,435,580 of NC_055965.1, forward strand.
CATAAAAAGCCCAAAAAATATATACTTTAAAAACAAAATAGAAGGATACCATAAAAAGGATGCCATAGCTCAAAAACATAGCAATTATCTAAAAATAATAGCAATTATTTCAACCCAAATCTGATCCATTTCCACAGCACCCCATTAAATAGCAGAGATGATGGTTATCTTACAGTTATCTCTTCTGATTGTCAATAGCCATGTCCCTCCTTTAACATTTTACAAAATGTTATAATCTTTATAAAGTAAAGTTAAAGAAAATGTTGATGCTGTAATAGTATGCCTGTGTGGACTTCATCTCTGTTGTTATAATTCATTACTGCCTTGGCTGTGTGCGTCTGTTGGGAGGGGAGTCTCTCGCTGGCAGTGGTGTTGCTTAATGGGCTTTTGGACTGAAGGCAGTGGACAGCTGAAGTGGGCGCTGCAATCCACTGGTATTTGTATAATACAAACATTAGCCCTGTTCTTTCAGACACATTGCACCATGGCAATGTGTCTTTAATCAGAGCAGATAGTCCCTCACCAGCCCCGGTGTTTTTAGGGCCAAAGCTTACTTCAGATTCTGATCTTTGTCCATTTTTGGTTGTTTTTGTTTAGTTTCGTTTTATTGTTGGCACCAAAAGCCTGGCGTTTCTCACTAAATTCCTGCTGACGGTGCTCAGTGCGAGTATCAACGCAAGAATCAAACGTAAGTTCATGCCCTCAGAAATCAGCCAGGCGGCACATTCAGCTCTGTGTGCAGTGTATGTTGTTTTTGTGTGTGCTGTGTATACTGTTGTTGTGTGTGTGTGTGTGTTGTTGTTGTTGTTGTATGTGTTGTTGTTGTTGTATGTGTTGTTGTTGTTGTCATTCTGTGTGTGTGTGTGTGTTGTTGTTGTTGTTGTGTGTTGTGTGTGTTGTGCTATTCTGTCTGTGCATGGCTGTGCTGACACCTGTTTGTCTTGGGTGGGTGGGATGTGATTGGCACAAGGACTCCCATGCCTGTGGTTTTGGAAGGGAGAGCGGAAGGCTTCCTCTCACACAAAAATGTTGGCAACTCAAGGAAATTTTTGAACTGTGTTTGTTCAGAAAGGAAACAGAGAGATGGAATAGTCTCTTTTACAAGTCTGAACATAAGAAATACCAAGTAGGAATATCAAAGGTCTTATTTCAACAAGTATGACTGCAGTGTTGGAAGGTTGGTTTTGTTTGGTTTTGTTGTTATTACAGTTTTTTTACAACTGCTTACACACTAAATTTTTGCTTTGCTTTCACATTCACACAATTTTCTAAACATGTCTTTCAAGCACCATAACCACCAACTCTGCAAAACCATACACCAATTCTCAGTGTTTGACTCAATTTTCAATTTTCTAAAACACATTTTGCAAAACACCACACACAATTTTCTACCTAACACACACAAATCTAACAGGAAGTAACTTGATTTCATTTTCCAAACACAACCAAAATACCACACTTATTCGCCACTTATTCACACTCAGTCTTCAATACAAACACTCATTACTTTACTGAACACTATCCGATCACTGCCTTAGTATAGGCCTATAAATATAGATATAATCTGTTTCTAGAGGATTTCCAGTCAAAATGTTCAGAATAAATGCAGATACTTTGAAATGAAAATTACTGTAATTGGACTTTACCGTCATGTTCTACAAAAAGTCGACTTGACGTAAAACTTGACTTTTGTCCCGAAGTTAGCATTAGCTCAATGTTGTTTTCTGTGCACATGTTTGTCCCCAACTTAGCATTAGCTCAATGTTGTTTTCTGTGCCTTTGTTTTCTGTGCACATGTTTGTCCCCAAGTTAGCATTAGCTCAATGTTGTTTTCTGTGCACATGTTTGTCCCCAAGTTAGCATTAGCGCAATGTTGTTTTCTGTGCCTTTGTTTTCTGTGCACATGTTTGTTTCTGCAGTGGAAAGGGTCTGCAGGCCTAGGAATATACATGCCTAATAACTGCCGCCCTCCCCATACACACACACACACAGTAATGTATTTTTTTTTTTTTTGAAAAAAGCTAATTTGATAGTAGTACTTTCTTTGGAAATACAGTAATTTCTGTCTTTGGCAAAATCAGCTTTTTCAAAATTCCATGTACATCTGGTGGTCATTGTATTTTGCTTCCTTTTTTCTTGTTGGCTGTAAAATACTGTATTCACAACAGCAAATTATGTGGGAAAAATCACTATTTTTGGTTTCAATATTGCTTACATGTTTACCGTGTATTTCAACTTCTATCTGTAGATGACTTTCACACTCAAAAACACTCAACACTCAAAGTGTTTATAATGTGAGGCAAATGTTTGCTTTAGAGATGTGTTTATGACATTTTGAATGTTGTGTGTCATTTTGCTGGAGATTTGAGGCATTTTGCATTTTGTGTGGTCAATTGTTGGTTTTGTGTGTAGAGTTTTGAAAAATAGACACAGAGTTAAGAAAATGTGTGTAAACAGTTGTAAAAAACTGTAATTAAAAGGTGGTAATCAGGTGGAGAGGGATTGTTAAGGACACATAAACAGTTCCTCTGGGTGGATAAAGTGTGGATATTTAGTATTTAGCATGTCAGTGGTGCAAATTGTGATTTATCCAAGTTATTTAATTTTTACTTCCGTGAAATAAAGATCTGAAGGGTAATATTTATCTGGTGTGAAGGGTAATATTTATGATGGATGGATGATATACCAATCAGTCATGTAATGTTTATCATCTATTATTTAATTTATTCTATGAATCATAATGTATCATGAGTCATGACTTATAATGAACACTGTTGTCATGATGACGTGTATTGTTGTGTAGTTTTTTGGAAAGTTTTTCGATGATTTTGCTCTGAGCGCTTTTTTTCCCAGACACCAGAACAGACAGGCTGGGTGGTGGCATGGCGGCAGTGGCTAAGGGTGAAGCACACAGAGAGCAGGTCAGAAGAGACAGGGCCACAGGGAGATGAGGCTGCAGTGAGTGATCTGTGTTTGTGTGCGTGTGTGTGTGTGTGTGTGTGTGTGTGTGTGTGTGTCAGAGAGAGAGAGAGAGTCATGGCTGAGTGTGACTCCTGCCCACCAGCGATCAGGTCAGTGGGGGAACTCAGAGGTCTTGAGAGGCTCTGGGAATTCCATTGCGGTGGAGCCGCTCTCACACACTGCAGCTCACACATCCCCCAGGTCAGCACATGGAGGGGGACCCTGTGCTCAAAAAAACAAAGTTCACACAAGGATAGCCATCACACAGCCACGATCTGTGCCATTAAGCACACAAGCAGGCACGCCATTATGGTCAACGAAGTCAGTATTTTCTATATCCATATATCCTGTATATATAAGACTCATTGAAGCAACCAGTTGAACACCCACATAGCTCTCGAGATGCACCAAAATACCCTCAGAACTGTGTTTCATGTGTGTGGATGAATCACCGCTACTCGTGCAAGGACGGGCCACAGACAGTGGTTGTCTGTAATGTGGACATGACCATGGTGAGGAGAGAGGGAGAGAGAGAGAGAGAGGGAGGGATGGAGAGAGGGAGAGACCATACACCACTGGGTATTTCCTCCTCAGTGCACGCACGCAACCTACTGCCTGTGGCCAACCCAAAGCCAAAGAAAGCATGCCTCAAATGGGCAATGGAACATATTTTCATAAATAATAATAAGCATTTCTATCATAAAATTGTTATGTTTCCGTTCACTCACAAATTAAGTGGTTGTATAATGGTTGTGAAAAATACTAAGTATGTGGAAGGAGGCATTCTAGGCAGGGTAGGCCAGGCACAAAATCATGAAGCCGCTCATTTCTGAAGAGCCATTTCAAGTGTGGAGTCAAGTTAACAGTCAGTGCTTTTTTTTAGCCATCATCATTTTCAAACCGCTGTTTTCAGTTGTCTTTTTGCTGAAGGTAGGTTAAATGTTGTTGGAATGTGACTTTCAAACACTAATTTATATATTCCGAGAAGTCCTGTGGTTTGGCTTGGGTAATGTAGGATTTTGGTCTTGGGTATACAAAGTTGTTGGACTGTAATTTCCAAATTGCGCGTGTGTTTGTGTGTGTGTGCGTGCGTGCTTACATGCGTGTGTGCATGCCTGTGTGTGTGTGCGCGTGCGTGTGTGTGTGGTACAGACAAAAACAAAAATCTTACACTAGGCAGGATCTAACTACAACATACTACTTTTTTTGCATACTGCCATCACTCAACATGAAGATATGCGCTTCTGTGTGCACAGTAAAGTCAGGAGTCCCATGTGTGTGCGTGTGTGTCCACAGTATGTTTTGTCAGAAACACTAAGCTGCTAGTGACAGATTGGCAAAGTTAGAGCATCCCATTGATTGAATAGTGGAATATGGAGAGGGAGCGGCTATAATCTATAATACAGGAAGTAAAAGGGGAACAGCTGCTAACAAATCTTGTCAGGATGTTGAAAGCTGCACCTCTGCCACAGGGAAGTAATTCCTTAACTCAAATACAGTTATGACTCTCTCTCTCTTTCTCTTTTTCTGTCTCTCTCTCTCTTTCTCGTCTACCTCTGCCTTAACTTGGTTATTTCAGGTATTGTTATTTCTGACCTTTCCAAGACAACTGAACTCCTTCCATGCTGTGGGGCCAGAGACTTCCATCTGGCACTCATGCCCTCATACTAGTCTCTTGCATGCTCTTTCCCTCAGATTAAGGGTGTCCTCCGCTTGTGAAATGTGATATTTTGCAGTTTGCCATCATGGGACTGTTAGCAGTAAGCAGAGCTATTGCAGCACTTCTCATCCATAAGACACTTGAAGAGACATGGGATTCTTTTACGAGGAGGCTTTTTTACAGGGTATGCAGCAACTCTTGGTGGTCCATGTGTTTTTTGTTCTTGTCCTCATTAGAAGCCTATCAATTTCAGTCGAACAAAATGCCTTGTAACATGGGCAAGTTGAAATGAATCACAACAAGGTTCCTTGCAAAACATATGTAGCATATTCAAGTGAGACAGAATATGTCTTGCTTAAACAAACAACTAATGTGTCTGTTTTGCTGTTTTGAACAGGATTGTGGGGTGGTTTGAGAGGAGCTATTGTCTATGTACCCCAACTATAAAATTTCCTTGGTCATCCATGCGCAGGCTTCATGTTGCTGTTAACTTGACACGTCTGGTCATTACATATGGAGTGAGGATTGTCTCAAAATGATTTAAATATATATAAAAGGATATATATACATATACATACATTTATAAATATCCAAATACAAAATACAAATATAAAAATGTGACATACAAATAAATAAACAAATTTATATAAATAAACGTGTCTTTGTAAATATATTTTCGAGATTTGAAAATAAATATGCTTGACTTTGTATGTGGAATCTGCATTTGTGAATCTCCTTTTTGCTTTTATGTCGATGACGTAATTTTGAGACATTCCTACTGCACACCAAGATCCACAAATAAATACCACTAGATTTGAATGCGAAGACACCCTCCACTGAACAACCAGCAGATGGCAGTGTTGTACAACATGTCTGTTATCAACTGATAGCAACTGAATCTTTCCGACGCTGTTTTCCCTAGTTCAGTTCAGTCAAGTGGTCTATGACTAGAAATGGATAGGTAAGTAGTAACAACTAGCCAGAACGATTTATTATCGGTTTCGATGTCTAGTGCCGTTTTTAATTTCATAGACTGTAAATAAGTCCATTTAGTCAGTGTACAGCTGCTAATGTTAACAGCTAGCTAAACAGCTGGTGCCTGTTCAGCTTTGTTGGTGCCTGCACAAAACACATTAAGTTAAGATTTCCCTTAAAATCTGATTTAGGGCCCCTTTAAAATAAAATGTAGTTTTCCCTAAAGTTATTGTGTCTTGCAACTCAAGTGACAGGCTGTGTTCGTGTTCGCTGTTTTACAGATGTTAACATAGCTTCTAGGTTAACGTGACGTGAGAGCCAGCTCAGCTGAGATCGCTATCTGACAGACTGCCATTAATGTCAATATTGCTAAATGGACTTATTTATACAGTCTATGAAATTAAAAATGGCACTACACATCGAAACCGATAATAAATCGTTCTGGCTAGTTGTTATTACTTACCCATCCATTTAATCTAGTGTCTTCCATGTCGTTAATCCTGCTAGTCATAGACCACTTGACTGAACTGAACTAGGAAAAACAGCGTCAGAAAGATTCAGTTGCTATCAGTTGATAACAGACATGTTGTACAACACTGCCATCTGCTGGTTGTTCCGTGGAGGGTGTCTTCGCATTCAAATCTAGTGGTATTTATTTGTGGATCTTGGTGTGCAGTAGGAATGTCTCAAAATTACGTCATCGACATAAAAGCAAAAAGGAGATTCACAAATGCAGATTCCACATACAAAGTCAAGCATATTTATTTTCAAATCTCGAAAATATATTTACAAAGATACGTTTATTTATATAAATTTGTTTATTTATTTGTATGTCACATTTTTATATTTGTATTTTGTATTTGGATATTTATAAATGTATGTATATGTATATATATATCCTTTTATATATATTTAAATCATTTTGAGACAATCCTCACTCCATAATTACAGGCTTCATGAAATGCTACAGCGTTCAAAATGAGTTAGTGACTGACTCTAAAGGGTGTAGGTTTGGTCTCAGCTTTGATGGGGGACACAAATATTACCGCCTTTGGAGGACAAACATAGAAGAGACTTGTACAGCCACCAACAGACAGAGAGCTCCTAATCCTCGCTCCCTCACACTCCACCGTAGCATGTTGGTGTGTGTTCGAGACCCATTGCAGGGCCTAAGCTGAATAGGCCGACACCACACCCATTACATCATCATCCTGCAAACTGCAACTATTTCAGAGCTGAATAAACAAAGCTGTTTTAGGCCTATAATAATAAAAAAAGTATTGGTGTTATGGTGTAATTTGCCATAAAGAAGCCACAAGATCTTTCACTTCCTTTTTTTATGCATGGCCTCACTTTGGTCCTGATTTATAACTACTTTGTATGACTGATGGACTTTTCATTTTTCCAGGAACTACAGAGGCTGCAATTGAATATGGAAAGTAGCAGTAGCAGTTTGCATTTTACATTTATGTACTATATGTAAAATGCAAACTGTTTTTCAATGTGTTTTTATGATGTCATTATTATTATTTTATTTTATTATTATTTTATATAATCTTTTTGTAATGTACATCACCCTGGCATAGTTGCAACAATACTGTTACATTGTATTATTGTATACTCTTTGTATACTGTTTGTATACTTCAATTGATCAAAAAAAAAAAAAATCAAATGATTTTACTGTCGTCCTGGCCGTCGGAAACGGACCAAATAGGCCTAGCACAAAGGGGGTTGCTAAAATATTGGTGGAGACAATTTTGTCATCTCAAAATATTGATGGGGACTGGTCCCCTAAACCTTCGCCCATCTGCCAAATCCCATAACCATTACTATGCTCTTAGCATGTCCTCCATACAGTGCACTGTGCAGTGCTGTGAGTCTGATGATGAGAGGCTAATGCCGTAACTGTGTCAAAATAGCCGTAATAGTGACAAAAAAGGAATACAGATTCCAGCTTCTCCTACTCAACTTCTCAGTTGTTCTCCAGGCTCTTTGGAGGAACTCTAAATTAATGGATTTTTAATCCTTTTGACACCCAACTAAACAATGGAAATGTACGGATACATATCTGTCACATGAATGTAAGTCCCTATGATAACAATGATGTCATCTTTGTGTGCCAAGGAACTATGTTTACACAAAAAAAGGATTGCAATCTCACAGTAAAATGCTAAATTCCAGTCAATGAATTTATTTGTATTAGAATATTTCATGTTGCTATTACAGACAGTGTATGTGTTATGGAATAAGTCTGTCATATCAGAAAGTGTAACAAAGCCATTCAAAAACATCAACCAAGAATTCTGCAGGTTTTCAAACCCTTAATAAATGTTATTGCCATTAGACATTTTCTGCAATTTACGATCTTGCTCATGCTCATTCCAATTTCAGTTTCAAGTTACAACCGCATGTTAAATGTCAGTCTTACAAATGCTTTTGCTGTCCTTGGCATTTGGTTAGAAAGGAAGAGCTCAATTGTGCTGGTTAGATTTATATCACATTACCAAAGTTCATGCTCTCATCCCAAGTAACACAGAGGTCACCATGGATACATGTGTTATCCTCTCTCCTCTCCTACAGGAACTGAACTGGAGCCTTTGTAGTTCCTGAAATCATGCTATACCATGAAAGCCTAATACTTCAAAACTACATTTCAAATAATTCAACCAATATCATAGTTCACGTTTTTGGTGAAGAGGGGGGAAAGAACAAGAAGCCCATGCAGTATAGGGTTTTCTGTGACATGACATGACGAAAACCACCCCTGCAACCCGATCTCACACTGTATATGGTGTTTGTGTCCTCGCAGACAGAACTCATGGTAATCTGAGAAGCTCCGTCGGTTGCCTGCGGTTAAAGTCAAGTGGGGTTTTCTTTTATTGGTTAGCCATCCCCACAGGCATCAGAGGAAGCATACTGTAACTCTAGCCTTGTATGTATAAATCTAAACCTAAATCTAATGCTGTGCATGTGTCGGGTGTGTGTGTGTGTGTGTGTGTTTGTGTGTGTGAGAGAGAGTGAGAGAGAGACATCTCGCTATCATTCGCTCATGAGGAGGGACATAATTGTTAGGGTTTTCCCTTCCTGGTGCTTCTGCACTGTTGCGTTCTCTGTTTTGTTCCTTTCCTGCTTCACTATCCAGCCTCTCCCCTCACTATCCAAAGCATGGACACAGCGGAGGAGGGTGCCTGTCCGCATGTCTCAATATTCCTCACAGGCAATCAGGTGACCTCTCCTCATGCACCTTAAGGTTCCACACTTGCTTTGAAACATAGTTTTCAAACCATTTACTGTATGGTAGAAATATACACTCAAATTTACAGATGAAATGAACTATAGAGACTTGAGCCAGATTTTGATACTTATCTGAATATGTGCTATTGTTTTTAATATATAGTTATAATATATTTAGACATTATCATCATTATATAAACAGAAAGGTGAAGAAAAATATTTGAGAATGTTCTGGTGAAATGAAGTGTGTGATCTTATTCAGCATTTCAGGAGCAGACTGCCAGTGGACTTGTAGTACAGAGTTGATCCAAAGTTCTCTTAGCAGCTCTCTGCTGCCTTCTAGTGTAGATCTAGTTCAATGTCAAAAGTTGAACTAGACAAAGTTTGTGTCACTGCCATAGTGGTCACTACCACTGAACTGTTTGTAGCTCTTACTGTAAACTGCATACTGGGTGTGCATCTAGATTCTAGTATGTACATGTCCTATAGTCTTGTTTTTGGTCTGCACAAGATACAGAAATGAAATTGATTGAAACCAAACAGCAGCACAAGGAAAAGCATAATATCAAAACATTATGTTGTTAGTTAGGCCTATGTTTTGTCATGGGTGAGTGTGTTATCTGTCCACTCCTGGCTGGCAGTAGTTTGGCAGCAGTAGCATAGCATAGTCTATTCCCTTGCCCTTGGGAGGCATTAGGCAGACTGATGAAATTGCATCTTTTGACTGTTCCCTTTGGATTGGTGGTTCATAGCCTACATTTTGACAGTTTAGATTAGAGAATTCCTATCCTAAAATAAGATTTTTTCCTAGTCCATAAACATGTTTCTGTAATACCAAAAATCCTAAATGCCATCCTTAACTGAGATAAGATTTCAGAGGTGGGATGTTTCTGTAAAGAGGCCTCAGCTCTATAGTTTGAGAAAAGGATCTTTACTTTACCTGTTATACCTTCACATGTTCCAGCCCCGGGTCATTTACCCCCCTCCCCCCAATATACATTTATACATTTTAGACAGTTAAGTAGCATAGTCATATTTTACATAATTTGACAGTTTATGCTAGTCAAGTCAAGTTTATTTATATAGCGCATTTCATACACAGAGGTCATTCAATGTGCTTTACATAAACAAAACCAAACAATAATAACAAATATAACATAAAACACAAGGTAAAATAATTAAAAAATAAAGGATAATTAGTAAGCAAAAAACAAAGGCAAAAGTAGTAAAAAAAGTAATAAAAGATAAAGTAGAATAATTATCAAGGCAGATTCAGAATTTGTAACTCGGCACAGTTAGCAGAAAGCATCTGAGAACAGTTTGGTCTTAAGTCTAGATTTAAAACTGGCTACAGTTGGGGCCTTTTTGATGTCATCCGAAAGTTGATTCCACAGCTGAGCCGCATCTAAAAGCTGCTTCACCATGTTTAGTTCTAACAGTAGGTTTTACTAGCAGGTTTTTCACCTGGGACCTGAGAGGACGAGAAGGTGTGTACTGCTGAAGCATATCTGACAGGTATTTAGGTCCTGCTTCATGTACTGATTTATAAACAAGCAATAGAGCTTTAAAGTCAATTCTGTGACTTACTGGAAGCCAGTGCAAGGACTTAAGAATTGGAGTAATGTGGTCAGTTCTTTTAGTTTTTGTTAGAATCCTACTGTAGCTGCTGCATTTTGTATCATCTGAAGCTGTTTAATAGTCTTTTTAGGAAGGCCTGTGAACAGTCCATTGCAGTAATCAACCCTGCTGGAGATAAATGCATGAATGAGTTTTTCTAAGTCATATATTGACATCAGCCCTCTGAGTCTGGCACTATTTTTGAGGTGGTAAAAAGCTGATTTAGTTGTCGCTTTCATGTGGCTGTTGAAATTTAGATCACTGTCAATTAATACACCAAGATTTTTAACTGTATCCTTTGCCTTCAACCCTTTTGTGTCAAGGAGAGTGGCAACCCTAAGTCTTTCCTCCGTTTTACCAAATATAATTACTTCCATTTTTTCTTTGTTCAGCTAAAGAAAGTTGAGACATCCAGGTGTTGATTTGTTCTATACACTGACACATAGATTCAAGAGGACCATGGTCGTTTGGTGACAGAGCTAAGTAAATTTGTGTGTCATCTGCATAGCTATGATATGAAATCAAGTTATTTTGGATGATTTGTCCAAGTGGGAGCATATAGAGGTTGAATAATAGTGGCCCTAAGATCGACCCCTGGGGAACACCACAGGTCAAGGACGTTGGTGTTGAGGTACAGTTTCCGATGGCAACAAAGAAGCTCCTTTCTTGTAGATATGATTTTAGCCAGCTGATAACTATGCCTGTAAATCCAACCCAGTGTTCTAGTCTGTGTAGTAAAATATTGTGATCAACAGTGTCAAATGCTGCACTCCAGTCCAGTAGCACTAGGACTAGGTCCAGTAGCACTAGGACTGATGTTTTACCTGAATCTGTGTTTAGGTGTATGTCATTGGAAACTTTAATGAGAGCTGTTTCAGTGCTGTGATTTGCCCGAAAACCAGACTGAAAGTAATCAAAATACCCATTTGATGTTAGGAAGGTGGTTAATTGATTAAAGACTACTTTTTCAATAATTTTGCCAATAAAAGGTAGATTGGATATGGGCCTGTAATTGTTTAGCATGGAGGCATCCAGGTTATTCTTCTTAAGAAGTGTTTTCAGTGACTTAGGAAAAGTGCCAGACAGCAGTGATACATTTACAATTTAAGTATAGTATAAGTATACATACTCTTTTGATCCCGTCAGGGAAATTTGGTCTCTGCATTTAACCCAGTCCGTGAATTAGTGAAACACAGCACACAGTGAGGTGAAAATCTCTGCCTCATCACATAAATCTCTGTTTGTACCTCTTTAGACACAAACGAACAAACAGAGTTTTCCCAAAAAAACGATCAGCCCGGAGTTTTTAAAAACTCACCGGTTGCATCGTTGTCGTTGTCGTCTAAACAGGGCCTTAGACTCTTGGGAATCAATACATGACAATCTTTTTCATGTAAAATAGCTGCAGTGTAGACCTATATCCTTAGCAATATGCTAGACATAGCATATTGGGTCTTGAAATGTTCACAAGAATCCATTGAAATTGAATATTCATGTAATTTGATCCAATATTAGTTATGCAGATGTATAGTCCACCAATTGAATTGAAATAGAAATTGTGAAGATTTAAATTTGTTTGTAAAAATTTAGCGCAGTCAATCGGAACCCCTAAGGTATAATCCTAGCCTGGCCATTTGCCATCCCCCCTACGCTTCGCTTCTACAAGGGTCTGGGATCTCAGCTATTGATGAACGTTTGCGAGCTGGATGCGTGGACTCTGTAGAAGTTTGAAACTATTGGATCTGATTTCACCCAATCGCTAACGTTTGGCCGTATGTTATGAGCCAGCTCGATCAAGTAAGCTACACTAAATGCTCAGAAATTGCACAACAACCATTTCCCACTAAAGCGAACAAGATGGATGTAAATGACCATGCCAGCTTTGCGATACAAATGTAAGACTTAGTGGAACAATAGCAAATAGCAGATTACTATTCAACAGTAAGGTTAAAGATACATATTGTAACGCAGATGAGAAGTTAGGAGACGGGAAGGCTGATATATCGTTCCAAAACTCCGGTAGTTTATTTCCTATAGATGTACAGGCTAGTGCACGGGCAACAGGAGGTCCACTACAAAACAACAAACTGATCGCTGATAAATCACGGTCTCAATCACTAGTCATTCACACTCATCGGCCAACAACACAACGCAACACAAATCACTCGCACATAATAAGAGCCCGTTTACAGAGAGCCGGATCACTCCCTATTAACTCCATTGTACCTGCAATCTGTTGCAGTTCCGCTAGGGGCGATCATGAATAAGTGCAAAAACAATGGGGGTCTATGGAGCTATACTATGGCGTTCCATTAGTGCCAAAAATAATGCCTATGTCGACTAAATATTGCTTTTGTCAACTACTTATGTCCACTGAAGATGTCTATGCAACATTCACTTTACGACAGACGTGACAAAACGGCCATGTTCATGCCTTAAAAGAAGCCAGGGCGACCGCTCGGTCATCAGTACTCATTCTGCTTGACTTATCGGCTGCCTTTGACACGGTTAATCACCGTATCCTTCTCTCTATACTCGCTGACATGGGAATCTCCGGTTCTGCTCTCTCCTGGTTTGAATCCTACCTCACAGGACGCTCGTTTAACATATCATGGCTTGGTCAGCTATCTGCACCTCACCATCTCACCACAGGGGTCCCCCAGGGCTCAGTGCTGGGCCCCCTCCTCTTTGCTATCTACACCACCTCCTTGGGACAGATTATCCGTTCGCACGGCTTCTCATACCACTGCTATGCAGACGACACACAGCTCTATCTGTCCTTTCCACCTGACGACCCCCTGGTTTCAGCACGGATCTCGGATTGCCTTTCAGACATAGCTACATGGATGAAGGCACACCACCTCCAGCTGAACCTCTCAAAGACTGAACTGCTGGTCATCCCAGCTAAACCTACCATACACCACGACATCAACATCAAATTTGACTCCCTGTCTGTTTCACCAACCAGGACTGCAAGAAATCTAGGAGTTGTTCTCGACAACCAACTAAACTTCTCAGATCATGTTGCCTCAGTCGCCCGGTCATGCCGTTTCGCACTCTACAACATACGGAAAACCAGGACTTCTGGTTCAGGCAATAGTCATCTCACGACTCGACTACTGCAATGCCCTCCTGACAGGTCTCCCAGCCTGCGCAGTGAAACCACTTCAGATGATCCAGAACGCGGCGGCGCGCCTGGTCTACAACCAACCCAAAAGGGCACATGTTACCCCGTTGCTCATCCAGCTACACTGGCTACCTATGGCGGCCCGCATCAAATTCAAGTCTCTAACGCTTGCCTACAAAGTAGTCTCCGGTTCTGCTCCCACCTACTTGAATGCCCTCATACAGACTTACACTACCTCCAGACCGCTGCGCTCCTCTGACGAACGACGTCTAGCTCTACCACCGGTACGCTCAAGCCAATCCAAACTTTTCTCATCTGTTGTTCCTCGTTGGTGGAACACACTGCCAGTTCCTACAAGGGCAGGGACATCCTTTTCCACTTTCAAAAAACTCCTGAAGACCCAGCTCTTTAGAGAACATCTACTCTCATAGCAACACTTACAACAAGTCTTACTGATCCTAGCACTCACCAGCCGTTTTAAACTGACAAGTAACTGTTAAAAACAGCACTCACCGACGCACTTATTCTTACTGTACTCTAATGTTTTTTTAAACTGTCCTAAAATTGTGAGAATTGTTCTAAAACTTACTGTTTACCATGTTGTTAGTCGCTTTGGTTAAAAAAGCGTCAGCCAAATGTAATGTAATGTAATGTAATGTAATGTTGTGCATGTTGTCTTCTGTGTTGTTTAAATCAGCTGTTGTGCATGTCGTCTTCTGTGTCATTTGATTCAGCTGTTGTGTACAGTGGGCATCGCTTTCAAATGACCACTTCATTCGCGCATTACGCGGCGTGAAGCTGCGAGAAGCTTTAGTACCACTTTCAGCCACTGTGCGTCGCTCTGCCTGCCGTCCCTTACATAATTGTTGCCGAGAGTAATCCCAGCCTACGAATTCAATAACAAAATAAATCATGCATAATTAAACATTACCTCGATTTAGGCTACTTGGGTATGGCTTAAGGCTTGACTACACGAAAATCGAAATCGAAATTTGCTGTCTACATTATTGTCAGTGTTGGGGTTAACGCAACTACGCAAATCAAAACAGTGGTGTGATAATTGAGCCAGTAGAGAAATAACTGTTCAGAATTAATCTGTAGCCTTGGGTAGGCTTCTGCAGAAAACAATGTTGTTGCCGATTTAATACTATCTGGCGACGTTTTTAACAGGCTACGCAATAGAGGCTTAGACAACTATGACCCACGTTTTGGTTTCGTAAATTAATTTGCCCTACTTCTTGACTGCAATGTAGTCAATTGACTGCTTGACATGTCATTTTTATTTTTCTGTACGATAAACAATTACATCTGCTTTATGCCGCAGAATTACATTCATATTTGGCTGACTGCAGACGCGCCACTTCCCTCCCCATATTCCAATATTAAGATAGTATAAAGTGCTTTTTGTATAGGCTACTATCATAAAAAAAAATAGTTAAAACGAATAGCTATTTGCAATTTGACAAAACACTGGTCCTCATTTTGCGAATGCGAGGACGATATGAGCCTGTTGCATTTAGTTAGATGTCCGAGTCACACATAATGTTTGAAAACCACTGGCTCGTAATCACAATAATTTAACACACGACAGTTGGATAACCTACTTCATCATGTCCCCATGCCTACATTTTTGTGAGTAGCATAGAGGTCGTTAAAAACAATAAAGTATGGCTCTCCGTTTGGGACATCGAAAACTTTTTTTAATTTTTAATAGACTACCGTCGAAGATTCTGACTTGCAAAAGCCTCGGGATAACACGTTATCACCACTATCATCAGTCATGCCCCTTGATCAAAGTGGGGAATGAAATAAAAGTTTGATAACCACTGGCTTAACAAGTTACCTGCAGTCAGAACACAGAATCTATTGCAATATTCTGATGATCGGCGATGATATCGGCAAATGTTTGTTTTCCAAAGTAAGAATTTCACTTCACCATGCACCTTCGACAATACCTGGCCTACCTGGTATCATTACAAACATTATTCTGTGTCCTAAAACTGGCATATTTTATGGCATTGTGTCATGTAAATTCGTTGCAAAATCTAGAGAAATGTATGAGGTGGTCAGCGGGGGACAATTGAGACACACATTGGATTGTGTTATTACTTGAACATTCCACACTATCCACAGCTGTGGTAGGCCTATCAGGGGCAGGAGGATTACTGTCAGCGCAGGCTTTAGGCCTATATAAAATTCTTCAACAGAAGGCCTCGAATGTTGTCTTGTTTGTGGAGCGCTTTGCTTCGCTTCTGTAATTTCGGCTTCATTGAAAATGAGGGCTTCCCTCAATGACCCTCCGAGAATAAATAAAGGTTGAATGAATGCAGGCTTGCCCAAAATAAAGGCATGTGGTTTGCGCAGCCTACAGTAAATAACAGACCCGCCAGAATGTGCGTTATGATGCTTTTTTACGAGCAAGATGTTTTTGGTACCCTACGCACACTGCATGTTCTTAAATAACAATGATCATCAGTAATATTCGACCATTAATTTGGGTAAATGGGCAAGCGTGACCACCTTGATTGGCTGATTGTAACGCGGGCATGATTCCAAACACCTCCCTTACGATGATGAGTGACAGGTCTCAGAATGCGTGCGCTACACAAGGACGGAAGATGATGAATAACTGGGGCCGTAGGCTATTCACAAAGGCTTTTATCTTACTACTAGGAGTAGGCTACTCCTAAATCGCACTTAAAGATTTTAGATTGGAGTTTTCTCTTAAAAGTTATTCACAAAGCCTTTCAGACAACTCCTAAACTAGGAGTGAGTCTTCGTGGCTATGGATGACGTCATTACTCATGCACGAGCTTGACTGAAGTGACCACCTTGATTGGCTGACGATTGTAACGCGGGAATTCCAAACACCTCTCTTCCGATGATGACTGACAGGTGACAGGTCAGAGAATGCGTGCGCTACACAAGTAGTGTGAAGGACGGAAGATGATTAATAACTGAATAAAAAGGCCTAGCCTAAATGAATAAAGAGTAAGGCAAAACAAATAGCTTAGTAGCCTAATGAAACATAGGCCTATGGATTGATGCAGTAGCCTACCTTTGCAACATTATTAAATGAATCTGTCACCATATCCCTAGGCTACGTTTGCAAAGAGGAGAACATTTTAATTTGATTCACAATGAAACGTTACATTTCATTTCCATGTTAACAATGAGTAGTTTGTGTTGTTGTTGGTGGCGTTATTGCATCCCTTTTATGAATGCAAAATTGTTCCCTCGCAATTGGAAGCTCCTGTTGCGCATAGGCTATTTCAAAACATCGCAACGTAAAATGCCACAAAAAAGCTGTTTATGAATAGGTCTTAGTGAGTTAGGAGTCCTCTCGACTTAAGCTGTCCCAGACTTAGGTGCTACTTTTAGGTCTAAAATGCTTCGTGAATTACTTTTTGTGAAAAAATTAGGAGTCCTAAAGTTAGGAGTGACACGCCCATTATTTTTAGGAGTTGCTCCTAAATTCGCCAGTTAGGAGCTACTTTTAGCCTTAAAATTCTTTGTGAATATGGCCCCTGAATAAAAAGGCCTAGCCTAAATGAATCAAGGCAAAACACATAGCCTAGTAGCCCAATGAAACATACGGATTGATGTAGTATCTTGTAACATTATTAAATTATTCTGTTACTATGCCTACGTTTGCAAAAGAGAACATTTTAATTTGATTCACAATAATGTTACATTTAATTTACATGTTGACAATGATTAGCCTAGTTTTGGTTGTTGTTGGCGGCGTTATTGCATGTTAGTTATGCCTACAATGCAAAATTGCTTCCTCGCGATTGGAAGCTCCTGTAGCTGCATAGGATTTCAAAACCGCAGGTTTGTGAATAGGTCTGTGAGTAAGGAGTCCTCTTGACTTCTTTTAAGCTGTCAGAGGTGGGAAGGTGTGATTTTTTGGGGGAAGGGCCGGATTAACTGGGCACAATTGTCTGATGGCCCCCCTTCCCCCCAGCC
Organism: Alosa sapidissima; assembly: GCF_018492685.1. NCBI lineage: Eukaryota > Metazoa > Chordata > Actinopteri > Clupeiformes > Clupeidae > Alosa > Alosa sapidissima. The sequence continues at coordinate 5,453,124 of NC_055965.1, forward strand.
AACGTGAATCGGGTGGTTAGTTAATAGGCCTATCGTGAAGATTTTTCCTGCCATCTAAGGCACGAGCGCATCTGTGAGGCCAAACCTCACCAAGTAGCTCGTTTGTTTACAACTAACATTCCATTTAATTAAACTGCTTTATAGGCTATGCCGAAATAGTTTTCAACATTTTGAATATTAGTGTCGGGTGAATTGAAATGTTCTCAAAGTAGCCTTATGGCTGAAAGCTGCTTGGGACACCCCCCCCCCCCCCCTTTCTGCACTCATTGTTTCAAAAGGAGTAATTTTGGCTTTGTCAGAACTGAAGAGCTGTGGACGGCACGGCACGGTATGCCCAATGAAAACAAATTAACGCAACGCAACACAACACAACACAACACAGACCCCGCTTCTCTCGCGTCAGTCACTGACATGAACGAAACACAGAACCCGCTTCTCTCACGGCAGTCACTGACAGTAACCTAGAATAAATGCATGGGGAAAAACACTTCCCCATGACAAAGACATCGTAAAACACTGAAAGTTAATATTTTGTCACTAGCAACATTCATCTGTCCTTTGTCAAATGTATTATGTTCCAAGTACCCTATGCGTAATTCTGCTTCATAAAGTTGAACAAATACATTTGCTTATTTCACAGAAAAATATAAATAGCCAGTCTACAGTGCAGAGTTGGTAAGTTATGGTAGGCCAACTTGCAGTGAACATACAAAGAGGGGAAATTATTTCTCTTGCAGCTGAGTAGCCTCAGGTGCGCACGTAGACATAAGGCCGAACATGCAAGCGCCAATGAATCGTGCTCTCACGGCAATCGCGCCGTTAAACTTAAATAGGTTAACATCACTCTAAGTTCGCCTTCAAGCAAGGAAAACGATGATTTGAAGACATCTGTTTCGTTGGAAGGGCAAGGGGTAGCAACAGGGCAACACAGAGACAGGCCCGATGGCAGGGCTGTTATGAGAGTATTAAAATATGGGATATTGACCATGTTGACCAGGACGTAACAGGAAGGCATTTGGCTGAGCAACGGAGGTTAATATGCTCCATGTTTTGTCCAAATGATGACTGTCTATCATCGTTGCACTCGGAGAAAACCGGAATGTTTCATTCGTCCCCGTTTCAATCGTCCCGGTTGTACCTACTCAAAACGCAGATAGAACCTTATTATTCTAAGGTAGCGAAATAGCGTTCAGCATGATTCATGCCCAATTAATTCCCCCTGTTAAAGTGTTCGCCTTTGTAGTTTGGTTTCGTGATAGCCTATGATAAACGGCTTATGGCCAAATATGTGAACGTTAAAATACAGTAGGCGATAAACCCAGAAAAAGTTGACAGTGATTTTTTCATAATCACTTTGGAGGGTCATAGAAAAATGTATTGCTGGCGAGGGAGGGTCACGTCTTTTTGGACTAATGCTCCCCAAACTCCTCCGGTAGCCCCTTAAATAAATAACGAACAGTCCCTAATGAAGTAAACTTGTGACCATCAAAAATCGTTTATCGCCTGTAGGCCTAACTCAGTGATAACAGGACGTAACAGGAAGGCATTTGGCTGAGCAATGGAGGTTAATACTCTATATTTTGTCCAAATGATGTCTGTCTATCATCGTTGCACTCGGAGAAAACCAGAATGTTTAATTTGTCCTGCGTCTCTACGGCTGCAAACGGGATTCACTCGCAGTTAACCAAATATTTCTTTATTAGGGCAGGCATATTTCTGGCTATTACATTATTTCTAAACCAGTCTGCTAAAGTCTGTAGTGAAGTCTGTGTAGGGTTTTCCAGGCTCCATTTCTTTTTACGAGACACCCTGCTCACTTGAGCCATCTACCGGTTGTTTGGGTTGTTGCAGCGTCTCACTGGAAAAATACAAATTAAAGTCGCGTGATACCGCGTGATCCCACGCGCGGACCGCGAGTGAAAATGGCCAATTCGAAGCACTGCCCACTGTATGTCGTCTTCTGTGTTGTTTGAATCAGCTGGGGCCTGTACTACGAAGCGGGGTTACTGGCTTATCTGGGTAACTTCGAGAGTAACTTGATCACGTGTGGCGTAACTTCCCGATTAACCCTTACTACGAAAGGTGGATAGGTTTTAACCGAGGTATGCTGCCATGGCAATTTACGCTGCATCTCAAACCTGCTCCGAGCAGGTTATGTTCTTGGTTAACCCGAGGTTTCCGTTAACCACACCCTTTATAAGTACCATCCCTCCACTAACAATTTCTCCCGAGACATGTCGGCGTACCTGGATGATCCATACGACATTGGAACGCAAATCGTGAGGGACTCTCTTCGCAGGGCGAGGGGTTTTAGAGATTGTCAGCCGAGGGAATTCGTTATCTTTGTCAGATGATCTAGGAAGACAAGCAATGCCCGTATGTGGACATTCATGTATTCCATCGGTGATGCTGAACATCTGAGCAGGAATACTGTATGTCCGAAAATAAATCCGACATAGGCCTACAGTATGCTGAACATCTGAGCAAGAATAAATCGGACATATAGTAGGCCTAATAAATTAAAATCACCATTTTAACAAACGTATTGAATCGAATGTCATATATGTCATATTACTGTACCCTGCACCAGGGGCGCCTGCAGGAATTAATGCTATGGTACGCACCCCCCCGGGCAAAAAAAATTCACGCGTGGACAATATTTGTTTCCCGTTTTACATAGCATAGCAACATTCACATGCAATAATACAACAACAACGTCTTCAATGACCTATTCATTTGGACACCTTGATACAGCCCTATACAGGCTAAAGTTACCTTTAGTTTTGTTCTAGCTTACCGTGACGTCTGGCTTTAAACAGCTGTCTAATGCAGTCTAACATTCTGACAAGCAATTGCCTACCTTGTTCTTGCCCATCTGGAATGACTCCTAGCTTTGCTGCATCCATTCTTTCTGTTTTCGTTGTTTAAACTTGTGATATCCATGATGAGTATTGAGTTAGTGAATTATCTCAACATTGTGTGCTGATAATATAGATAGCCGAGTAAAAGAAAACAAGTAGCCTAGTTGTGTGCCTGCGTGCGTATTCTCTCTCTCTCCTGCTCAAACAAAATGTGTGCGCGTTAATTTTGATAACGTGTTCACTAACTTCAATAGAAAATTGTAAATTGTAGCCTGATGGCATGCTAATAGGATACTGTCCATAGTTGGGAAGGTATGGTGGGCCTCTCTTGTTGAGTAGCCTGATGGTACGCACAGTGCGTACGGACGTACACCTGCAGGCGCGCCTGCCCTGCACATAAAGGCTACACATTTCCACAGCACCAGAATCCGACCGAATGCCTCCCTCAACCCCCTCCATAATCGGCCTTCCACTATTATTTGCAATGGCCAACTCCTCTGCTACTGTAAAACACTCCTTACAGTAGTGTTCAAAGACACCTTTTTCTTGTTAGCTGTAAAACAGAGGCCAAGTGAAGGCTATAAGCATACTAGGCCTACATGTTTTCATAATTAAGAAATATTAATGCAAGCTATGACTATATAAACCACTATTCTGAATAATGTGTTTGTGTTTCATTTTCACCTGCTGCCATGTGCGTTTGGCAATGGTGTTGCATCTGAAATGTTCACAGGATTAGGCATACACTAAATCAGTCAATGGGGCTACTTAAACATTCAATTATCCTTATTACTGTAATCTATATGCCCACTTCTAAATTGTGTTGCATCTGTAGGCATTTCTATGAACTCAAAATAGGCAATTTAATTATTTCAACTCATTAAATACATTCCGTAAGCTATTAATCCTCCGTATTTGAAGAACATGTGGAAATAAAACTTTACTTTTAGGCATTTAGGCTACCCGATCTGCAATACGTTGCCAACAGCCTTGCCTTGCTTTGTTCACTGCCGACGTATTTGATTTTTGTCGTAGAGTGGGTTTTAATTCCTCATTGTGCATTCCTCATCCGTAAAATAAGCTGAACGCGTCATCACTGAAAGTGGTGATTTGCGCTGCAACCCGCCCCTTTTATGTGAACGCGCACAAACTCCAATGAGGTTAACCCCGGCTCAACAAATCAACTTCATAATCAGCATCGTAGTACCGATTAACACCACTTAAGATAACCAGGTTTTGTCAACCCCGGTTTAACAAAGTAACCCTGGGTTACATCTGGGTAGGTTAAGCTCCCTTCGTAGTACAGGCCCCTGTTGTGCATGTCGTCCTCTCTGTCGTTGTTTTTAATGTTGTGCATGTCGTCTGCTCTGTCGTTTGATTCTGCTGTTGTGTGTGTCGTCCTCTCTGTCGTTTGTTTTTAATGTTGTGCATGTTGTCTGCTCTGTCGTTTGATTCTGCTGTTGTGTGTTTCGTCCTCTCTGTCGTTTGGTTTTAATTTGGGTTTAATGTTGTCTTCTGCTGTCATTTCATTCTGCTGTTCATCTCGTTTTCTCTGGTATAGTGCAGTGGGTTATACTACGAATCTCGATTAGTGGGTTAGCGAGGTATGTTGCGCTCAAAGCCAGGCTATGCTGTGACACGAAAATGGATCTGTTTTGGTGTCGCTATATCACCATGGTATCTTATGCTGTCAACCAAACCTGGTCGGGAGGAGGTTATGTGCTAAGTTATAGCTCAAATCGTGTAATCTACCGCACACTGACCAATCAACTGTCTTAAAAACAAAGTTCTCTCACGTGTAGGATTCTGTCATATATCTTACAGGTGGAGCTCCGCCTCTACTAACATTTTGGATCTCGAATGCGCTTTAATAGTGCTGTGCGTGCAAATATCCCACTATGGACGTGCATACAGTACCATACAACAACTGATGACAATTGATTTATTTGATGTTATAGGGTAGACACAAAAAAAGACCACAGTGTAGATTAAGCTATCGCTCATGAATGCGGAAGTAATTGTTTTTAAATAGAGGCGGTCTTGTGCGTCTCCACGTTTCACGATTGGCCAACGTCATCCCAACACCGAGAACGCGCACAGATCTGAGCTGAAAGCCTAGTTTGACAAATATATCAAATAACTGCTATCGTAGTATCACTTAACGTATACACCTGAGTCAAGGCTTTGTCAAGCCTTGATATGTCTACATAGCCTAGATATGTCTAACATGCTTCGTAGTATACCCCACTGATGGCCACAGGTAGCAATACAACACCACTCAATCAATTGACATGAGAGGCGACACATCTGACATCATCCGAACTTGGTAACGCCACAATCAACAGACAAAGAATATTCTAAATGTATGCACAGTCAAACGACAGGGGAGTCGCCCTGCACTATAGCAGAGAAAACGAGATGAACAGCAGAATGAAATGACACAGCAGATGACACAACATTAAACCCAAATTAAAACCAAACGACAGAGAGGACGAAACACACAACAGCAGAATCAAACGACAGAGCAGACAACATGCACAACATTAAAAACAAACGACAGAGAGGACGACATGCACGCACAACAGCAGAATCAAACGACAGAGCAGACGACATGCACAAAATTAAAACCAAACGACAGGGAGGACGACACAACAGCTGAGTCAAACAACACAGAAGACGACATGCACAACATTAAAACCAAACGACATAGAAGACAACATGCACAACAGCAGAATCAAATGACACAGCTGACGACATGCACAACAGCTGATCCAAACGACACAGAAGACAACATGCACAACAGCTGAATCAAACGACACAGAAGACGACACGCACAACAGCTGATTCAAACAACAGAAGACAACATGCACAACATTAAAACCAAACAACATAGAAGACGACATGCACAACAGCTGATCCAAACGACACAGAAGACGGCATGCACAACAGCTGATCCAAACGACACAGAAGACGGCATGCACAACAGCTGAATCAAACGACACAGCAGACGACAGGCACAACAGCTGAATCAAACGACACAGAAGACGACACGCACAAAAGCAGAATCAAACAGGCAAGTCGACATACTTGACGACATGTGCAACAACAGAGTCATGGCATCACAATCAACACTAGGGGGTGTCGTTTTGTAAGGTGAGCAATGACATGAACAAGGCCGTTTTGTCACGTCTGTCGTAAAGTGAATGTTGCATAGACATCTTCAGTGGACATAAGTAGTTGACAAAAGCAATATTTAGTCGACATAGGCATTATTTTTGACACTAATGGAACGCCATACTATACGGCTAAATTTGTCTCTTTCATCTGGTTGTCGTTGAAAAATCAAAGATTTGATTGTGGTTTCTGCAAGCTCACTATGGATTATAGGTCAAAAGTTGAATGAACGAGTACGTCCTTTCGATTTCTTACAGGTTGGGTCGTTGTTGCCCACAACACACGCTAATGAATGACGTCATTGACGCATTTGAAAAGGCTTTTTAGAACAAATAAGTGACTCAAAAAATATAATACTCAGCGGTGTGTGTTTTCTCTGTCCCCTCTTTCGCATGCAACATTCAAATTTCTGGGCAAAAAATTATATCCTGAGAAAGGTGGATTTGAGGGGTACAGCTCCATAGACCTCCATTAATTCTGCACTTATTCGTGAGCGCCCTCATGTGGAACCAGAAAAGGAACTGCAACCAGTTCAGAAACCGGAAGTTTCCCGAGAGTAGCGGTTCTCCCTTTATTAAACATTCTCTGACGTAATCCACTTCTACCAGAGCCCGTCTACATTCTCTGACTTCTACTCAGACTAAACTTGCTAGAACCCCCTATGCCAGGGGTGGGCAAACTGCGGCCCGCAGGCCGCATCCGGCCCGCCGAGCATTTCATTTGGTTATCAGGCTGCTCGCTATTTTTTTCCTGCGATAGAGACGATGTTGGTTAGCCTTACTGCAAACTGCTTTTCACTCTCCTTAGAGAATGTTTGCAATGTCAATGTCAAAACATCATGTTAAATAGAAACTAGATGTACCGCAGAGCGGTACAAAATATGACCGCCGCCCAGTCCAGCACATTTTTTCCACAAAAAGAAATCACGCTGAAAGGCCTATATGATTCTAACTGTCTCACTAAATTGCATTATCCACACTCAATTCTCACTGGTATCTGCTAGACAACAAGTACCAAAACATGATTAGTTCATAGATTTCACATGTAACATTCATTTTATACAACCCCACCTCCATCTTGCCTGTTTATAATTCTGAGAAATTCTTGATTGTTTGTGTTATGTTTATGTTATGTGTGTGTGTGTGTGTGTGTGAGTGTGTGTGTGTGCGTGCGTGCTTGTGCTTGTGTTTGTGCCTGCGTATGTGCCTGTGCATGCATGCGTACATATGTCTACTGTGTGAGTATGTGTCATACGTATGATTACTGTGAATGTATGTGTCTGCGTGTGTATCTGTTTGTGCACATGTGTGCACATGAAATGGGTTAACATGACCCCTGGAGGCAAACATACGGAAAAAATTGGTCATCCTAGGCCCTACATTTCTCAAGATATTCACAGAGAACTGTGTCTGCCCTACCCTCCTTTCAGGGGGTCCAGTCCAGCGGGGGGGCTACAGATCAAAACGAAAAACGATGGTTCCATGCTATCCATGTGGGGTTACATGCCCACTAAGTTTTGTGTACCCCGGTCTTTCATTGTCCCGGGAATCCTTATTGGTGTACATCACTAAATGTACACATAAATGATTTTATTGTAAGGCCCCCCATGAACAAAAGTACACAAAACTTCGCATGCATTCGGAGGGTGTCATAATGATCCTACACTTTTAATTTCGTGTAGTTTTGACCATGTCAGCCAGAGATATTGTGAAGAAAACACCTAATTTTTTGCTTTTTCATTTTTAACTAGGTGGCGCTATACATGAAATAAGTGGTAATGGGATGGGTTGACATGCCCCCTTAAAGGGGTGGTTCTGTCATGAGCATTCTCTCTCCCTGGTAACAACCTTAATTGAATTCAATTCTCTGCCACTCTGCTCACTCTCTCTCTACTCTGCCTAACGAGCTCCACCTGGCTCCGCCCTGCTCTGCTCTTGTTACCTGGCCAGCTGCGCTGCATTTCCCACTCACCATCCTCACCTTGCCCCACTCTGCTCTAATTACTCTGCCAGCTGCACTGCATTTCTCCACTAACCTCTCCCAGTATATAAAGCCCTGTTTTTCAGCCAAGCCCTGTCAGATCGTCTTCAAACCTGGACCAGTAATCTGCCTGCCTGTCTACTCTCTGACTCCTACCTGTGATTCGGATCCATTCTTGACTGCCTCCCTTTTCTACTGCTCCGGTTATCCCGACCTGCCTTTCGGATCTTCTCGATTACTCTCCGATCTTCAGCCCCCCCCGGTAACTCGAATCTGCCTTCTGTCTCTCACCACGTTTAGTGCCTAGCCCTGGTCTGTACTACTGCCTGCTGTTCATCTTGCTGTTGTGTGTGTGTGTTCCCCCAGGCCTCCGACCACCAGACGAGCGAGCCCAGACGGGTCACCACCCTCAGCCCGAGACGCCGCTCGATCACTGGGGGACACACACACTCAGCACCTTGGACTGGAACCCCCCGGAAACTTGGTGACCCCCGGAGCCCAGGTAACCCACAGGACCCTGAAAAACCCCAGAGCCCCGAGAACCCCTGGAACTCCTGACACCTCTGACACCCCTGGCACTCCTAGCACCCCTGGAACCGGAACCTCCAAGACCTCACGATTCTCTCACTCCTCTTCCCCCCTGAACCCTTCAATAAAAAGACTCTGAATTTGAACTTGCGCTCTTGGGTCGTCTTCTGTCCGTGACATGTCCAAAATCCTGAACCTAAGACCTTATTTCCAAGTAAGCAAGTGTGATATTTATCAGTGGAGACCGTTTTCAGCACGTTTCATCCAGTCCTTCTAATTGCAGAGTTCGTAGGTGCTAGGCTAGCGCAAGTCAACGGTATGTGCTAGCCTGCCACTAAGGACAGTCTTACCCACTCCAAAGTACACCTGAGGCGTTTTTAGCAAAAGTATTGTATATGTATATGAACATGAAAAGTATATGAACAAGGTGAGACTGGTGAAATATATGCACCTTACTGCTGTGGTGTAGTCTAGTTAGCTGTAGTGGGTATACTGTGATCAACCCCAAATGTTAATACCTTTCCTTGCCTATTTTAAGTGGGTATACTGAGATGGTGATGCTTTTTAAGTAGGTATACTGCATAGTCCTGCATATCACGTGGACTACACTACTGACTTACTGAACAAGGGATTTTCTGTGCATGGATGTTGACCGGTTCTTGGCCCCTCAGTGTATGATGTGGCCCCTTTGTGGCCCCTGTCTCAGAAAAATCCTAGAACCGCAACTGGATAGATAGATAGATACTTTATTGATCCCCAAGGGGAAATTCAGGGGGTCTCAGTAGCATACAGACATCACACACCACATGCACTTATAGCAGAAATGGTAAATATAAGTATAAACATATAAACAAACCAAACTCCACTGTACAATAGAGACAGTAGGAGATAAGAAAAACTAACAAAACTAAATACTAAATATCCTATATAAATTAAATGTAAAAAGTCCAGTGTGCTTGAGGGTGATCGAGCCTGAGACGCTTGTAGTGACAGGGCCTGTAGTTCTGTGTGCATAGTGAGGCGCTCAAGAGAGTGAGTGTCATGGTGAAGGTGCAAAAGTAGTCCAACAGTAGTCCTGTAGTTCTGTGTGTATGGTAAGGTGCTCAAGAGAGTGAGTGTCATGGTGAAGGTGCAAAAGTAGTCCAACAGTAGTCCTGTGAAAAACGATGGTTCCATGCTATCCATGTAGGGTTACATGCCCACCAAGTTTCGTGCACCCCGGTCTGTCAGTGTCCCGGGAATCGTTGACGGAAATTTGGGCATGCGAAAAAGAAAAAGGAAAAAAAAAAAAATCTGACTAAACCTATATGACTGCCGCTTCGCTGCGCGGCGGTCATAATAATAACTGGTTTTACAGTTGCTAGACGACATGCTGAATAACAAGTATGGATTTTGTGACACACATTTGTGTTTCACCTACAGACTGGGATGGCGTAGGCTCAGATTGGAGCTGGTGACTTCAACACACAGTCTTCAGAACCACCAGAGTCACCAATATCAATATTTATTTGAATTAATCAAACAGCAAACATCCTGACTTATATCCTCATGCACATCTCATTTCCAAATAATAGCCTACTACAGACAAGGACACAAGTTACTCTCCTTCTTAAAGTGAAAGGCACCTAGACTTACACACCACTAATATAATGTAATCATGACATTAAAGGTAGGTGTTAAAAAAGTAAAAAGGTTGACAGTGGGTTATGAAAGTTAATAACAATTAAGTTACTCAAACTTGTTTCATTTTCTTTCTCTCCAGACATTTCCCATTATAGAGCAGCTGGTTCTGTGCAACCAAAGGTATTCCGCAAGATATAGCATGGAAATAGGAAGAGGCCACTAAATGACTTCTAATACAAAGACTTCAAATGGTTATAGTATTCCATATTTAGTGTTTTGCTACCCCTTCCATAATTTTTTCGCTTCCAAATTCCCCATCGTCTGTCTTCAAATCAGAATCAGACTTTTCTAACTGGAAGCAAGACGGTGATTCAAAGACCATTCCAAATCAGACCATTGTAAAAATAATTGTTGAAAAAAAAAAAATTGTGTAAATATGATGTAGTTGTTGCTCACATGCTGTGTGTGTGTGTGTGTGTTTGTGTGTGTGTTTGTTTGTTTAAATGTATGCAAACTTGCAGTGCAGGTGGTTTCTCTTATAAACAAAAGGGGAAAGAGTCAAACTTGTCCAATTTAACAAAAATTAATATGATTGTACAAATATTATGTATGATTTCTGTTTAAAATATCAATGCATTTCCGCTGAAGTGTCTATTATATTTTAGTTTTATATATTGTGTTTTCAATGCACATTATAAATAAATGGGGAAAAGATTTATATTGGCTTTTTAGTTTTTTAGCAAAAGTATTGTATATGTATATGAACATGAAAAGTATATGAACAAGGTGAGACTGGTGAAATATATGCACCTTACTGCTGTGGTGTAGTCTAGTTAGCTGTAGTGGGTATACTGTGATCAACCCCAAATGTTAATACCTTTCCTTGCCTATTTTAAGTGGGTATACTGAGATGGTGATGCTTTTTAAGTAGGTATACTGCATAGTCCTGCATATCACGTGGACTACACCACTGACTTACTGAACAAGGGATTTTCTGTGCATGGATGTTGACCGGTTCTTGGCCCCTCAGTGTATGATGTGGCCCCTTTGTGGCCCCTGTCAGAAAAATCCTAGAACCGCAACTGGATAGATAGATAGATACTTTATTGATCCCCAAGGGGAAATTCAGGGGGTCTCAGTAGCATACAGACATCACACAGCACATGCACTTACAGCTGAAATGGTAAATATAAGTATAAGTATAAACATATAACCAAACTCCACTGTACAGTAGAGACAGTAGGAGATAAGAAAAACTAACAAAACTAAATACTAAATATCCTATATAAATTAAATGTAAAAAGTCCAGTGTGCTTGAGGGTGATCGAGCATGAGACGCTTGTAGTGACAGGGCCTGTAGTTCTGTGTGCATAGTGAGGCGCTCAAGAGAGTGAGTGTCATGGTGAAGGTGCAAAAGTAGTCCAACAGTAGTCCTGTAGTTCTGTGTGTATGGTAAGGTGCTCAAGAGAGTGAGTGTCATGGTGAAGGTGCAAAAGTAGTCCAACAGTAGTCCTGTGAAAAACAATGGTTCCATGCTATCCATGTAGGGTTACATGCCCACCAAGTTTCGTGCACCCCGGTCTGTCAGTGTCCCGGGAATCGTTGACGGAAATTTGGGCATGCGAAAAAAAAAAAAAAAAAAATCTGACTAAACCTATATGACTGCCGCTTCGCTGCGCGGCGGTCATAATAATAACTGGTTTTACAGTTGCTAGACGACATGCTGAATAACAAGTATGGATTTTGTGACACACATTTGTGTTTCACCTACAGACTGGGATGGCGTAGGCTCAGATTGGAGCTGGTGACTTCAACACACAGTCTTCAGAACCACCAGAGTCACCAATATCAATATTTATTTGAATTAATCAAACAGCAAACATCCTGACTTATATCCTCATGCACATCTCATTTCCATATAATAGCCTACTACAGACAAGGACACAAGTTACTCTCCTTCTTAAAGTGAAAGGCACCTAGACTTACACACCACTAATATAATGTAATCATGACATTAAAGGTAGGTGTTAAAAAAGTAAAAAGGTTGACAGTGGGTTATGAAAGTTAATAACAATTAAGTTACTCAAACTTGTTTCATTTTCTTTCTCTCCAGACATTTCCCATTATAGAGCAGCTGGTTCTGTGCAACCAAAGGTATTCCGCAAGATACAGCATGGAAATAGGAAGAGGCCACTAAATGACTTCTAATACAAAGACTTCAAATGGTTATAGTATTCCATATTTAGTGTTTTGCTACCCCTTCCATAATTTTTTCGCTTCCAAATTCCCCATCGTCTGTCTTCAAATCAGAATCAGACTTTTCTAACTGGAAGCAAGACGGTGATTCAAAGACCATTCCAAATCAGACCATTGTAAAAATAATTGTTGAAAAAAAAGAATTTGTGTAAATATGATGTAGTTGTTGCTCACATGCTGTGTGTGTGTGTGTGTGTTTGTGTGTGTGTTTGTTTGTTTAAATGTATGCAAACTTGCAGTGCAGGTGGTTTCTCTTATAAACAAAAGGGGAAAGAGTCAAACTTGTCCAATTTAACAAAAATTAATATGATTGTACAAATATTATGTATGATTTCTGTTTAAAATATCAATGCATTTCCGCTGAAGTGTCTATTATATTTTAGTTTTATATATTGTGTTTTCAATGCACATTATAAATAAATGGGAAAAAGATTTATATTGGCTTTTTAGTTTTTTAGCAAAAGTATTGTATATGTATATGAACATGAAAAGTATATGAACAAGGTGAGACTGGTGAAATATATGCACCTTACTGCTGTGGTGTAGTCTAGTTAGCTGTAGTGGGTATACTGTGATCAACCCCAAATGTTAATACCTTTCCTTGCCTATTTTAAGTGGGTATACTGAGATGGTGATGCTTTTTAAGTAGGTATACTGCATAGTCCTGCATATCACGTGGACTACACTACTGACTTACTGAACAAGGGATTTTCTGTGCATGGATGTTGACCGGTTCTTGGCCCCTCAGTGTATGATGTGGCCCCTTTGTGGCCCCTGTCTCAGAAAAATCCTAGAACCGCAACTGGATAGATAGATAGATACTTTATTGATCCCCAAGGGGAAATTCAGGGGGTCTCAGTAGCATACAGACATCACACACCACATGCACTTATAGCAGAAATGGTAAATATAAGTATAAGTATAAACATATAACCAAACTCCACTGTACAATAGAGACAGTAGGAGATAAGAAAAACTAACAAAACTAAATACTAAATATCCTATATAAATTAAATGCAAAAAGTCCAGTGTGCTTGAGGGTGATCGAGCATGAGACGCTTGTAGTGACAGGGCCTGTAGTTCTGTGTGCATAGTGAGGCGCTCAAGAGAGTAAGTGTCATGGTGAAGGTGCAAAAGTAGTCCAACAGTAGTCCTGTAGTTTTGTGTGTATGGTAAGGTGCTCAAGAGAGTGAGTGTCATGGTGAAGGTGCAAAAAGTAGTCCAACATTAGTCCAACAGTGCAACAGTGCAATAACTAGATGTACCGCAGAGCGGTACAAAATATGACCGCCGCCCAGTCCAGCACATGTTTTCCACAAAAATAAGTCACGCTGAAAGGCATATATGATTCTAACTGTCTCACTGAATTGCATTATGCACACTCAATTCTCACTGGTATCTGCTAGACAACAAGTACCAAAACATGATTAGTTCATAGATTTCACATGTAATATACATTTTATACAACTCCCCCATCTTGCCTGTTCATAATTCTGAGAAATTCTTGAATTGTGTGCATGTGTGCGTGTACATGTTTATGTGTGTGTGGGTGGGTGTGTGTGCGTGCATGTGTGTGTTTGCCTGTTTATGTGCCTGTGTGTGTGCATGTGCATGCATGCGTATATATGTCTACTGTGTGAGTATGTATCATACGTAGGATTACTGTGAATGTATGTGTGTGCGTGTGTATCTGTTTATGCACATGTGTGCATATGGAATGGGTTTACATGAACCCTGGAGGCAAACATACCCAAAAAATTGGTCATCCTAGGCCCTAAGGTTCTCAAGATATTCACAGAAAACTGTGTCTCCTTTCGGGGGGTCCAGTCCAGCGGGGGGGGCTACAGATCAAAACGAAAAGCAATTTCGTGCAGTTTTGACTATGTTAGGTCACAGATACCTGCGATTACAACACCTCATTTTTACTTTTTTGTGTTTAACTAGGTGGCGCTATACATGAAATGAGTGGTTATGGAATGGGTTGACATGGCCCCTTAAGATCAACATACAAAAAAAAGGTGGTCCTCCTAAACCCTACGGTTCTCAAGATATTCACAGAAAACTGTGTCCGCCCTACCGTCCTTTCGGGGGGTCCAGTCCAGCGGGGGGGCTACAGATCAAAACGAAAAACAATGGTTCCATGCTATCCTTGTGGGGCTACAATGCCCACCAAGTTTCGTGCACCCCGGTCTTTCAGTGTCCCGGGAATCCTTGACGGAAAATTGGCCATGCGAAAAATAAAAAAAATAAAAATTCTGACTAAACATATATGACCGCCACTTCGCTGCGCGGCGGTCATAATAAAATAGATCAAGGGGGGGAATAAGACTAAAAATAAATAAATAAATAAACATCAAAACTAATCAATAAATGTAGAATGAAAAAGTTCAGTTTTTAGTTTATTTTTACTAAAACACTCTAGTGTTGGGGAAAATGTAATATCTATTGGAAGCTGATTCCAGCACTGTGTGGCATAATCGCTCGATGCCATTTTTCTTTGCTTGGTTTTAACCCTGGGGACTATTACTGTAATTGACAAGTTCCAGTAGATCTAAGCTCTCTACGAGGTGTATATTGGGGAAGCATTTCAGACAAATATTTGGGGCCAAGTCCATTCAGTGACTTATATACTAGGAGTAGAACCTTGAAATCAATTCTGAAATTACAGTTTTTCTCAGTCGCTTTGGGGCTTTTGTCAGATCAGAATGAAAATTCTCATAACTATTAGTTCAACCTCCACAACATTTAGTCATTTGTGCACATCATAGTAGTAATTTCTCCTTCCTCTGAACAAATTGCGAATGCTTTTGGACATGTATCAGTTGCTTTCATACAATTCTCTGCTGCTTTATAACATTATCATTTGCTTATGTCATGTCGGTCAAAATGAACTATACTTATGGATGCTGAATAGTCAGTCCCAATAAAACTAATAGTCTTCATTTCATTGCTTGAGTCATTACACACACAATTGTTGAACTAGTTCTCAAATTCTGTCACAATGCTGTAGAATTGCAAAGAGCATACAGTACAAATGTGAAACATACGTATTCAGTGACTTGTACTCACTTACTCCTCTAACTACAGCAATGTATATAACTTTACTGTAGTTTTCAAATGGCTATAGTGTATAGTGCTGTCTTGAGCATGTTCAGGTAGTGTCACCGAGTTCTGACCTTTATTTGCATTGGAAAACTATGAGAGAATAAACTGTCATAATAACATGACAAAGCCATTTGACTATCTTGTTCATAAACGATGGTGTCAAGACTTCCAATTTTGATGACACTGGCAGTTTCATTGACATGAATACTTGCTTTTGAGGAATGGACTATCCATTTTGAGTAAGTGACATGCTTTTGCAGGTTATCCACTGGGTTTTGCAGTTTGCACTAATTGTTTTGAGAAATGCACTAACTGCTGTGCAAATGTTAATAATGATGTGAGAAGAGCACCAAAGCGACTAAAAACTGTAACTGGGAGCCAATGTAAAGATTTACAGTTTTTCTCAGTCGCTTTGGTGCTTTTTTCAGATCAGAATGAAAATTCTCATAACTATTAGTTCAACCTCCACAACATTTAGTCATTTGTGCACATCATAGTAGCAATTTCTCCTTCCTCTGAACAATTTGCAAATACTTTTGGACATGTATCAGTTGCTTTCATACAATTCTCTGCTGTTTTTTAACATTATCATTTGCTGATGTCATGTCAATCAAAATGAACTATACTTATGAATGCTGAATAGTCGTTCCAAATAAAACTAATAGTCTTCATTTCATTGCTTGAGTCATTACATACAAAATTGTTGAACTAGTTATCAAATTCTGTCACAATGCTTTAGAATTGCAAAGACCATACAGTAAAAATGTACGTATTCAGTGTCTTGTACTCACTTACTCACCTAACTACAGCAATGTGTAACTTTACTGTAGTTTTCAAATGGCTGTGCAAGTGCTGTATAGTGCTGTCTTGAGCATGTTCAGGTAGTGTCACCGAGTTCTGACCTTTTTTTTTGCATTGGAAAACACTGAGAGAACTGTCATAATGAAAACATGACAAAGCCATTTGACTGTCTTGTTCATAAACGATGGTGTCAAGACTTCTAATTTTGATGACACTGACAGTTTCATTGACATGAATACCTGCTTTTGAGGAATGGACTATCCATTTTGAGCAAGTGACGTGCTTTTGCAGGTCATCCACTAGGTTTTGCAGTTTGCACTAATTGTTTTGCAAATTGCACTAACTGCTGTGCAAATGTTAATAGTGATGTGAGAAAAGCACCAAAGTGACTGAGAAAAACTGTAAGAATGGGTGTAATATGATCTCTCTTTTCAGTCTTGGTTTACAGTCTAGCAGCAGCGTTTTGAATTAATTGAATCTGTCTAATGGACTTCTTGGGGAGGCCAGTTAGGAGACTATTACAATAATCTACCCTACAGGAAATGAAAGCATGAATAAGCTTTCCTAAATCTTGTCTAGAAAAAAAATCTCTGATATTAGCTATTTGTTTCTGAGATGGCAGAATGCTGATTTAGTCATGCTTTTGATGTGATCATATATAGTCAGGTCCCCATCTAAGATGACTCCCAAGTTTTTTACTTGAGTCCTAGTTGTAAGTGCTTTAGATTCTAAGTAAGCACCTATTTGTGTTCTATCCTCTTTGTTACCAAATAAAATAATCTCAGTTTTGCTCTGATTAAGTTGTAAAACATTCTGCTGCATCCAGGTATTTACTTTTTAAGGCAAAGACATAAGGAGTCAATAGAACTCAATTTGTTTGGTGACAATGCAAGGTAGACCTGTGCGTCATCTGCATAGCTATGATATGCAATCTTGTACTCTTGAAATATTTCACCAAGGGGAGCATGTATAAGTTAAATAAGAGTGGCCCAAGAATGGATCCTTGTGGCACCCCATATGCCATAGTATGTTTCTCAGATACATAGGTACCAATAGAAACAAAATACTCTCTGTGATCTAAATAAGACTTAAACCATCTAAGGACAGTATCAGAAAGCCCTACATAGCATTCTAGTCAGTTGAGAAGTAATACATGATCAACCGTATCGAAAGCTGCACTAAGGTCTAACATTACCAGGACAGTTGTTTTTTTCAGGCGTATCATTTAATACCAGTGCAGTTTCGGTACAGTGGTGTTGGCGAAAGCCTGATTGTAGTTGATCATAGATGCCATTTGTATTTAAATAGTTATTGACTTGGTTGAATACAACTTTCTCAATAACTTTGCCTATAACGGAGATGGGCCTGTAGTTGTTAAGCACAGAGGGATCAAGCTTTCTTTTTTTATGAGGGGTTTGATAACTGCAGTCTTAAGAGAGGCTGGGAAAATGCCTGAAATAAGAGAGCCATTCACAACCTTTAGAAGCTCAAATGCCACACAATCAAAGATGCTTTTAAAGAAGCTTGTGGGCAAGGTATCAAGACAGCAAGTAGATGAGCTGAGCTGCATCACTGTTTTTTCAAGAGTTTTGCTATCAATGGCAGTAAATTCAGATAAAGAGGCTACATGTGTATTTGATGATTTAACCAAGACATTACATAAGCAGGTGGAGCTAATGTTTTTTCTCATTTTTTTTTATTTTGTTTTGGAAGAAGGAAGCAAACTGACTGCATTTATCAGATCTGTATCTGCGTTTTCCAAAAAACAGTGTCTCAGCTTTCCAAAGAGGTCAGGCAAAATGGGGCTCAATGAAAGAATCAAAATGGGGCACAATTAAATCATCTTAAAGCCAAAGTTGAGTTAATTGAGTTGAGTTTGTTCTTGTTGTGCCGGGTGGCAAATAGGGCAATGACTAATGATCTCCACTCGTCTCTGTTGTTTGCCTTCTTCTCAATGGTGTTCCAGCTGTAACCTCTCTCCATTATTTCACCTTTGTGGTTCATCTCCAGGTTGTTTTAGGTCTTCCTTCAGGGGTCCATTGCAGTCAGTGGCGGTTCTAGGATTTTTCTGAGACAGGGGCCACATCATACACTGATGGGCCAAGAACCAGTCAACATTAGGGTGGTCCTTATTTTTAAAGTCACCAATTGTCATGCTCTTAATCCTTCAAATTGTTCCTTTATATAAGAAAATACAGCATGCCAATTTTTATGGCAGTAACATAACAATTACTGGTAGCTCAATAGCTTTAAACTTTGAGATTTTGATGATTTTCATAAAAACAGATCATTTGAATTGGTATTGTAACTGGCTAGTAAAATTCCAAAACAATCTCCATAAAAGCATCTAATGCACCTTATATTCCTAAATATGTATTTTAGATACATATTTTAGATACATATGTCAGTTTACTTATTGTAGAAACTAAATCCAAATTAATCCATCCATGACCCGATTTACCTTTCCTGGTGGAATCAATACCTATTGCTATATCGATGATCACCTTGGTTATTGTTTGGGTTTAGAGCATATTTGGTCTTCATTAAAACATTCAAACATTTCTATCCACAGAACCCCAAATATGTGCCACAAAACTGCATGAGAAAAAGGCACCTTCATCATTCACCATGTTTATTTTTTGTATTGGTTTGTCTAGTTAAATGTTTTCCCTATTTATTTACGCTATTTTTGATAGTTTTCGTGTTATTCTTAGTCCTTTTTACTGCTTCTAAGTCAGCTGATGTCGTTGACATTTGTCCATTGGGAGCTTGCTATGGCTAGCTTTTGCCCTAGCTTGGCATCGGACATCCTTCCATCTATCCGTGAGCGGTGCAGCACTTCACTGTCTGGTCGAGGGGATCTCTCAGTACTTTGGACTGTGCTTCCAGTCATCTTCAGACTGCGGTCTACAAGGCCTAGCTTCTAACGTTAACGTTATCTCCAGACTGCCAGTGAATTCACCGGGTTGGTCAGTTGCTAAAGAACTTTGTTGGCATTGCATCGGTTGTGAAGACACAGCTCTGTGCGCAGTTTTCACGGATCATCATTGCCCTTGGACATTTTCAGCTGGTTTGGAAATTGGACTAATTTTAACATCACTTTTCCCCCTTTTAAAATATATTTTCTTTTTTTTATTTGTTTATTTGTTTTGTTGTCTGTCTTGTATGTATTGGTGTCACGGGTACGCTGGCGACTACGCCGCTCCGTCTGGCATTTTTTGTATTTGTTATTTTTTAAATGTATTTGTCATGTCTTGATGTCATGGGTACGCTGGCGACTACGCCGCTCCATCCAGCATCGTTTGTCTTGTTGTTATGTGTCTTGTTTATGGAGCGCTTTGGGTTGCACTATGTGCATGTTAAATGCGCTTTAAAAATAAATCTGACTTGACTTGACTTGACCATTCCTTGCTCAGCTTTGCTTGCAGTTGTCTTGTGTACCAAGAGCAAAATCATGGCAAAAACAAGAAGTGAAGTTTGGTTTCACCATACCAGAATTAGTTGGATCAAAACTGCCATCTATTAGAATGGAAGATCACTGACGGATCTATCCAGATTGCAAAAAGTCAACACTGGCTGCTGAGCATCAGAAATAGCCTAAGGGATTGTTGAAAACATTGTGCTTTTTTGAGATTGTTGTCATTGTTGTCATGTCAGTGTTGCTCTGATTTCAATAAAATGTAGTTCATTTGCAGCAGTGGCGGTTCTAGGATTTTTCTGAGACAGGGGCCACAAAGGGGCCACATCATACACTGAGGGGCTAAGAACCGGTCAACATCCATGCACAGAAAATCCCTTGTTCAGTAGTAAGTCAGTGGTGTAGTCTACGTGATATGCAGGACTATGCAGTATACCCTAGGGCTGTAACGATATACGATTCGAAACCGAAATCGCGACATTCATATCAAAGATACTGTGTCGCGGTGTGAAAAGGCAGAATCGCGACACACCTTTCTAGTGTTTCACGCAGTGCTTTGCATCTTACGCGGCCGCAAAAGCAACCCACATCTCCCGCTTTACTTATCGGTAGCCTACGTTGTCCAAAAACAAACAAATAAATAAATAATAATTTCATACCTCTCCTTGCTTTCATTGTAGACTATGTGTGCAACTTTACCAAACAATATAGAAGTAAACCCCCTCTCCTTGCCCCGCTCTCTCTCGCGCTCCCTCCCTCTCCCTCTCCTGCTCAATGAACACGCGCGGCTTAAATAAAACATTCACAATCGTGAAAGCAAGGATGCATAGAAGACGACTAGCTAAATTACTATTAAATCCGCTTAGCATCATTAGCATGCTGCACATATTTGTTTAAAATCTCAGATCTCCCTTTCTGCAGTCAGTCGGTCAAAAAACATCCATCCTTCAAAGCCCCAACAATTTCAGCTACTCTGACAGCCTGGTGGAGATTCTACCACATCACTGATTCACCTATAGCACCATCAATTCGCACCCCGATTTGGAATAACCCAGATTACACCGTCAATAAAAAAACACTTAACTTTCACACATGGATGGGAAAGGGCATCACTCACCTTCAACACATTCTTCAAGACAATAATCTGGCCTCATTTTCCTGTTTGGTCCAGAAGCACGGCATCGAGAGTAAACACTTCTTACAATACCTGCAAATTAAATCATCTATCCTAGGAAAAATTAACATCCAGACAGCTAACCTTGACATTCCCCCACCAATCTCAGAGCTGCTTAATATTCCCTCTCCCAAAAAAAATACTCTCCCAAATTTACAAAATTATATCTCGTTCAGAAAAACAATTGGCCTGCCATATCACAAATGGGAATCAGACTTATCAATTACTCCCGGTGCCGACTTCTGGACCAAAATGTGCAAAAACATCTACCTCATGACAAAGAATAGTAATCTACAACTAATACAATACAAGGTTCTTCACAGATTCCACTTCACTGCACATAAATTGGCTAAAATGGGGTTTGGCTCGGATCTTTGCACTCACTGCACACAAAATAACCCAGATACATACATTCATGCGGTTTGGCATTGCACTCCAATCAACCACTTCTGGGTGAGTGTCACAAAATCTCTCTCTTCCATCTTTGGCTGTCACATCCCAGCATCCCCTTCCTTATGCATACTTGGTGATACATCCACAGTCAATTTAAGCAACTCCTGCAATAAAACACTGCTGGTAGCGCTGACTATCGCCAAGAAAACAATCCTCATGAACTGGAAATCTAAGAAAAAAGCTCACATCACTCATTGGAAAAACTTGTTAACAGACTATATATCATTAGAAAACCTATCAACTACAAACTTAATCAATACTCAGGATACAACCTCTCCTTGGTACCCCTTTATCACCTACTTACAGTCCTGACCCTCTTTGCCTGAGTTCCATCTCCACACCATCATAACACACTTCATCAACAGATACACATATCATCGAACACTGGGCAGGGGAGGGTAGCTGGAACTATTATTGTTATTATTATTATTAGTAGTAGTAGTAGTAGTAATATAAATAGCATCCCCTTCTTTCCCTCCCCCTTTTATTTACATTCTCTGATAACTTTACTAATTTCACTCTTTCTCTCTGCCTCTCCCATCGTTATTCTGACGGGGCCCCATTGGATGGCTTGGGAGACTCGGTCCTGGCGGGTCGCTGTGTGGTTTTGGCATTGGTTGGG
The DNA here is from genome assembly GCF_018492685.1 of Alosa sapidissima. Lineage (NCBI taxonomy): Eukaryota > Metazoa > Chordata > Actinopteri > Clupeiformes > Clupeidae > Alosa > Alosa sapidissima. The sequence goes on from NC_055965.1 coordinate 5,475,119, forward strand.
TCCTGTGGGTTATCTATTGGCCCTGGGCCCCCGGTGTGCACCCTCCTCATACGCTCATGCACACGCCTTGTCCTGGAAGCACACAGCACGCTTTACTCTCTTTTAATTGCACTACATGTTAGGTGACATACATAAACAAAAACTACAAAACAGGCTAGGGTAAGAGTGGAGTGCAGGTAGATGCCTCATCAGGTGTCTATCTGCATGCCTCACTTATTTTAATGCACACATTGAGGAGGCATACATCTTACACAGGGTAAGTGTGGTGTGCATGGGGAAATCCTGACAGATATTCACCATGCATGCCCACTTCTTTTAATGCTACACTCTAGATAGACCCCTCAGTATTCATGTGCATGTCGTAGTGTTGCATTTTCTGTAATGTCAATTTCATGTGCATGTCGTAGTGTTGCATTTTCTGTAATGTCAATGATGTTTGTAAAAAAAAAAAAAGAAAAAAAAAACTGTCACGTCTGTAACGCCAACTAGGCTAAATATGGATGTGACAGTTTTGCGCAGAATTGCCCTGGACCTCTTCTATTCTGAGACAGGCGATTTTTAAAAGCGCCAATTTCAAGCACCTCTACTAGACAAAGCATATTGAGCAAGCATAGGGTAGGCTAGGCCCATTCAACAGTGAACTGAGACCACAGAATATTTTACGATTTAAGAAGGCAATATGATTGATCCACCACAATCTAGTTAAGCCGACATGCATTCACTGCCCAACAACGTGATGTTCCTGTGTTTCCAGGATTTCGGGTCAACATAAAAAAAACTAAAAAAATTAAATTAAACTTGCTGATTAATGGGTTCAAGGAACCAGCCTTGTCTCAGCTCAAATTTTATTTTAAGTTCACGTTAAGATCTTTAAAATAGCCAAGGCTACTCAGTTTTTCTCCCCAATCACTCTTATCTTGCCTTATTTCTCCTCATTTCGAATGTTGCCTTTTAGGCTACTTTTTTTTATTTCACATTAAACATTAGGCCTAGGCCTACAATCTTCTTGAATTTCCCCTTGGGGATCAATAAAGTATCTATCTATCTATCTATCTATCTATCTATCTACAACTAGGCTCCATCCATCCATCCTAATGTTATATATACACAGTGGCGATTCTAGACATTTTTAACAAGGGTGGCACTAGTGAGGCACTGATTCAAGAGTTGCATGAGGCAAAACATCCAGATAAACAGAAACAGGCTCAAGATGTGAAATTAGCACAAATACATTAGGGAAACCAGATGCAAACACCATACTCATAAATTGAAGGACAAAAAAACACAAATACCTTACTCTCACATAAAATGTCTTTGTATTTGTATAATGTAATTTCATCTTCCTGAATCTCAATATTATGATCACAACAAGTCTGGGCAAATTATTAATTCAATTTTCACGTGGGGTAACTTGTTGCAGGGCAACCATAACCGGTTCCATGTCTTCCGATTATATGATTAATCATCAGTTTCTTGAGAACTTTAAAGTTCTCAAGAAACTTGAGGTTGGTATGAAGGAGTGTATTGTGGATGTGTGCAAACATTGTGCACGTTGCACATGGTGCAACTTCTTGCAGGGCAACCACATAACCGGTTCCATGTGTTTGAATTGGATGACTAAAGTTCTCAAGAAACTTATCTCCCTAAATCTCAATATTCTGATCACAACAACTCTGGGCAAATTACAAGTCAGCACCAGTGCTGCATTCATTGTTTTGCACTTTTATAATCACATCACCAAAAGTAGGTTATTGGTTTTACCAAAATAATTTGGCACTATTTTTAAACTACAAACCTATAAAGTATTTTGATACAAAATATGATGCCATTTTTTTCCAACTAAATAAAATAAAAATGACAACATACTATTTTGTATTTTACATACATGTATCAGACATATTGCCTATCCCTGGCTGTTGGCTGCAGCAACTCAAGCTAGGTAGTACTGATTGTTTTGTGTTTGTTTTGTGTTTGTTAGTTTTGATCCAATTTGACAGCTTTGCTATGTTGCCCACCCAAAATTTCTACCAGCCCACCCAAATATAGTAGCCTAGCCTAGGTTAGAACCAGCCCTGCCCTGCATGGAGACATATTTTTTACGATAATAATGGAGAAAATGTTGGCAAAACTTTAGGTTTTTGTTAACGGAATCTCCCGACCCTCATTTATCTATTTGCGCAACAGCCCACATTCTGCCTTCAATCCAGCGAGACAAGTGAAATAAATGTTTTTTTTTTTTAAAGCTGTCATCGTCATAGGCACGATATTTAGGCTACCTCTGTGCCTACACAAAGTTGCATATTAAGGAGTATTTCCTGATCGGGGAAACCTTTCGTTCCGCAGTTCAATTGTGCCGCAGGCCAATAAAGGCAAGTGTGTTTGCCACTTACATTTCTGACGTCTGACACTTCACACTGCTGCAAGTGCATCAAGAAAGGTCCCGCCTTACACCATGTTAACGGCCAATCGTAGACTAGGATTTGGGGTGGCACCTGGGGTGGCCAATCGAATCTCAAGGGTGGCCTGTGCCACCCGGAGCCACCCCTCTGGCTCCGCCCCTGTATATATATTATACATACATACATATACATAGCCTAAACATTATGATGCTCCGGACCTTTGCTTGAGGAAATTTTCCGTAACGACCTCGCTGAAGATTAATTGAATACCCCTGGTGTATACTGTATTTTCTGTATTTTTTTTTATTCTTGACAATTGTCAGTGTCTCTTGAGTGATCAGAGCTAAATGTTTTGGGCTAATTTAGATGTAATATTGAGTCATTGTCTTTGATTTACCGGATTGACCCTAAAGCACTCCTTGTTTACAAATCACTTAAAGGACAAATCCGGTATGAATTGATCCATAGCTCTTGTTGGAAATCACTGTGTGCTGTTCATAGGAAAAAGAAAATGTGGCACAGCCAATTCTGAGTTATGGACAGGGAAGTATAGCCCAGAGCCGTATAGAAGTACTTTTGGTATTCCTGACATAATGCAGGGTAGCCGCGGGGTCTTAAAAGTCTTTAAACGGTCTTAAATGTCATGTTCCTTAATTAAGGTCTGAAAAAGTCTTAAATTCCGTTGTCAAAGTCTTAATTTTTTAAACGAAGGTCTTCAATTTTAATTATACTAGCCTGCAAGCAAGGTGAAATGGGGGGAAAAAACTAGCCTGGCGGGCCATCCTATATCATTGAAATGTATAGTCTGGAATCGAGCCATTCACCTCGCTTAATCCAAGGGGCGGGCAGAGAATTGTCTTTCAAACTGCCTAGGCATGCAATAGGCCAGCGCTACGACCATATCCGTATCCGGTCGGCAAAACGGCAAATACATCCTTCTTCGAAAGGAATGACTTAAGTGCATTGTGTTGCTCAACTTTCAAAGAAAAGCACAAGTCCAACTCCTCCAAAGTTGACGCCAACGCCGATTCAAACAACCGCTCTTTGTTTGCCATAGCCACCTTCCTTGTTGTTCACTGTCGCAGGACTGTCGCCATCCTGTTAAGCCCGCCTTAAGACTCTAACAAAATAGAGCGCTGTGATTGGATGACGTCCACGGCGTCAGCCAATAGAAATCCCTATGGTTTGATACTAGACGTACAGGCTGAGCAAATTAATTTGCCGCCACTAGGGTGCGTCTAGATTTCTAGGCTAGGAAAAAACAACAACAATGTGAAAATTCAACAGGGGGTTGATTAACGTCAGAGATCGTCTAATTTAGTGTTGCACGGTGCACCGATACTACAAAAGTGTCGCAATAGCTATTAGCAGTTGTCACAATACCTAATTTTATTAGTATCAATACTTTTAAGAATGACCGTGTTCTTGTTTGTGTGCACAAGGCATGCTTCTAGTGCCTCCTCCCCAAGCCTGTGGCTGTGCGTCTTTTCTCACACACATATGCGCAGCTGTCGTGCCATAAACAGCGAGACATGGCTGCTAGTTTAGCTTAAGTGATTCTGTGGTAACACATAATAATAGGCTAATATCAAGTTGATTTGCTCACTTGCACCTCTCAACTTTGTGTTGCTAACCTACCTAGGCTATGAGATGTACGTAGGTCTACTATTGGGTTTAATGTCATTTAGAAATAGGCAGCGCAACCTTTGCAAACTTTTACATCTGGAGAGAGCTCCTTGCTAACTAATTCTGCTAGCTAAGGTCATGTATGTCATTCGTAATTAGTGCTAAAATCCTTATTGAACATGATCCCTTCTATGAACTTGATAGTTTTTTATTTACATTTATTTTATCTAATGACAGACAACGATGAATTGCATCCACATATCCTTATGCATTATGTGCAACTATTATTCACTAGCCTAAAACCGTGAGACTGAAGGCTACAGTAATTACTCACGTATTTCTTAAAGTGACAAACACTCAATTACACCTAGGCCTACACCCCACATTAAAATTTGCCTAGGTGTAATAGTTTAAAAATAAATATTAAGTATTCAAATGACTAAATATGTTTAGCAATTAAGCAGATTAATAGTAATTATGCAGATTAAAAAATACTATACATTAACTGTATACTTTATATGAATTTGAAGGTATATGAAATAGAAACATATGAAATAAGCCATAATTTTCCGTGTGTGTGGAAAGAGTCAAGCAGAATCTAGGATGCCCACTGGTGTGAATGATAACACTATATTCAATATTACTGATGATGTCAAGGTGGTCTGGGCCCCCAAATCAAATACATTTTTTAAGAATTATCGAAGAAGTATCGAAATCGCAATTCTTGATGTGGTATCGGTATCGAAACAATAATATTGGTATCGTGGCAACTACACTAGTCTAATTTCTTAGGATATGCGCAAAAAATACTTTGGGTTTTCGCACCGGCAGCAATGGATCAACATAATCAGTCGAAAGGAGAGGACAGCACATCATGGGGAAGTGTTGTTTTAATTGTCATTATGGATTTGATCTGGTGTTTTACAACTGCATAATGGGTGTGATGTAGGTCTTAAATTTCATGTAAGTGGTCTTAAAAAAAGTCTAATTTGGGGTGGTCAAACCTGGGGAAACCCTGTAATGGAAAGAAGATACCGAAGGCTTTTTTGCCATATTGAGTCAGCTTTACTTTCTTGTCCATAACTTGTCTAGGTTATGACACATTTTATTGTTCTTTGTCCTTTGGACAGTGCCTGGTGAGCTCAAACAACAAGGCTTTCAGTTTACACCAGATTTGCCCTTCAATGAGACTGTGTGACATGTTCCAGCAATACTCATTACTTAAACCTCACTGATCACAGGAGAAATGTTCCTGTTGAAACCCACTATCAGAACTAAACAAGGCAACGCTGCATTTAGTTGTTAATGCGTTCTGACTATGGAGCCAGCTCCCAGATGACAAAAAAAATTGCCCAAATTACTTTTTTGACATCAGGACTCTGAACTAAACTATTTTCAAATGCCCATTTTTTTTTTTACACTGAATAGGCTTAGTCCAACCAAAACAAGGTTTTGCCTAGTGGTAAGCTGGATAGGGGTTAATCCTAGCCTGACAATACAGTTTACTCACTAGATGAGGTGAGGGAATTCAACAAACTTGTTTAAGCTTGACAAATATATCAATACAATCTGTTTTTCAATTGGGCAACATATAGCAAATGTGAGTGGTAGCTATCACATCCCCCATTCTGTGTTTAAGTGATTAATAAGGTGTGTCTGATCTTTGTGCTGTATCAAAATTCCCACAGTTATGAAAGCAGACGGTCAAACAAATGTCTTACTTTGTATTTTTGAGTGGCTCACAAACTAACAATGTTCTATTTTCTGCTCTTCTCTCCCTCCTCCCTTTGGTTGGTTCCACCACCAGGATAAAAGACGCAGATTGACCAGCCCACGCTTTCATCCACCATTGTACACAGTATGGCACGCTTTGGCACAAGTTCAGTTTGTTTGTTATTGTTTATTAGTTCATTTCTCCATGTTGTATGATTTATAGATAGACTTAAATTGTCATTGTGCAGTTGGTCCGTACAATGCAATTTGCTTGTGCAGCTTTTAAAAATAATACTCACATACACACTCACACACACACAAAAATAAAAAATAAGAATACACATTATAAAAAGAACATATCAAGGCATTAACATGCTTCCATTGCTTGAAGTCCATTTTTAAAGTACAACTGTTTTGCTTTGTTTTATAAAATAAAAGTTTGAAATGCTATGGAGTGCCCTATTTCTGACCCTCAAACTGATATCTCAATTGTAACTCCTACTTCTCAACAGTTTCTCATTGCAATGTCTCCTCATTTGCTCTATTATTTCTCCTAAGGAGAAACAAGTTGTAAATGAGACTACACTCAAACATATAAGAGATCTCCTGTATTTCTCCTGCTTCTCAAACTAATATCTCTTATGTGACTCCTACTTGTCTTATTGCTATGTGTCTCATCTTTTGCTTGTTTTATTTCTCCTAAGGCAAATTTAGGAGAAATAATTGTGACAAAAGTAATACTTAAATTATCCTTAAAACAGAATCACCATTTTGCCTCCTTAGCAACAGAAGGGATACAAATGAGAAGCAAAAGTTTCCTCTGGGTCAAGTTAGAAAAGTCTGATTCTGATTTGAAGACAGACGATGGGGAATTTGGAAGCGAAAAAATTATGGAAGGGGTAGCAAAACACTAAATATGGAATACTATAACCATTTGAAGTCTTTGTATTAGAAGTCATTTAGTGGCCTCTTCCTATTTCCATGCTGTATCTTGCGGAATACCTTTGGTTGCACAGAACCAGCTGCTCTATAATGGGAAATGTCTGGAGAGAAAGAAAATGAAACAAGTTTGAGTAACTTAATTGTTATTAACTTTCATAACCCACTGTCAACCTTTTTACTTTTTTAACACCTACCTTTAATGTCATGATTACATTATATTAGTGGTGTGTAAGTCTAGGTGCCTTTCACTTTAAGAAGGAGAGTAACTTGTGTCCTTGTCTGTAGTAGGCTATTATTTGGAAATGAGATGTGCATGAGGATATAAGTCAGGATGTTTGCTGTTTGATTAATTCAAATAAATATTGATATTGGTGACTCTGGTGGTTCTGAAGACTGTGTGTTGAAGTCACCAGCTCCAATCTGAGCCTACGCCATCCCAGTCTGTAGGTGAAACACAAATGTGTGTCACAAAATCCATACTTGTTATTCAGCATGTCGTCTAGCAACTGTAAAACCAGTTATTATTTTTTTAAAAATCATATAAAGCTTGAGTGAATAGGGTAGAACATTTAACCAATTTATCTCAATGAAACTCTACTTTCTACTGTGCATGGATGTTGACCGGTTGTTGGCCCCTCAGTGTATGATGTGGCCCCTGTCTCAGAAAAAATCCTAGAACCGCCACTGTATTCCTCTCAAGTTGTTGTTACAGTTGGTTAGATCTCCGATGATAGTTCCTTTTTGCCAGGTGTTTGGGATGGTCTCTCTTTGCCATATCTTCTTGAAGAATGGACCAAGTATGGTGGTCGCAATGGTTGGATCCAGGCTTAGAATTTCACCATTCTGGGGGCAAGGCCACTTGGCCTTCAGTTGGGCATATTTGGTGGGGGGGCACAAAGGCCACATGTCAGGGCACCAAGGCCAAAGTTAACTATACAGTAGTAGGCCATAAAAATGATCAAAGTTTTATTTAGCCTATTCACTGCAGTAGACCTGCATCACTGTATGAAACATTACAAAAACATGAAACATGACATATTACATAGAACTGTAAATCATCTGATCATCTAATATTTACAGATATCTAGGCTATATATAACATTTATTTTATATTTGGCCTGTTATAAAATCATGTATTGAACAATTTAACCACAGCTCAGCTTTAAGAAACTCAAATAGCCTAGATGCATGCTTAGCATTTTGTGATCATTAGGCTAAGGCTACTTTCACAAACTCAGTCAGCTGTCCTCTAATTTACCAATATCTAGGCGATATTTGTAACATTTATTTTGTATTTGGCCCGTTATGAAATCATGTGGAACAATTTAAACACATTGTAAAACTTAAAGCCCAAATTTGGAGACATCCATGCATGTCGAAATTTACTGCAAATTCAAAACTGGATTACTCTGGAACGGCTAACTGTACAGGGGACTGCTTTACACCTTTGTGTTCGGTAAGGTCTGCTGTTTATTCTGATATATGGTTTGTCGTGTGTTAAAAGAAGGGTTCGTGAAGTATTCCACCGAGATGAATGGGTTGGGAGATCATGGGACGCAAAACCTTCAGTAGAATGTATGATTAAATTGAATTATATTGTTTACTTTTCTCGCAAACCGTTCAACTCAGCAATTATCGGGTAACATCGTTTAAAAGCTGAGAAAAAGCTCTTTCATGTGATACTTGTGATGTCTGTGTGATGAATAGGCTACTTCGCGAGTAGTTAAACTGAGATGAATGGGTGAATTTGGACGCACTTTCTTTCTTGCGCTGTCACTTTCTCCACTGCGTAAAAGACTAAATTAATTTGCGCTGTGAATGCTGGGTTGCATCTGTTTGTTTTTTTACAGTATATTCAGGACACAGGCAGCTAGCGAATGGTGAGGTGATGTTTGCTGTAGGTGACAAAAAATGTTTTGGCCTAAAAAACGTATGACATTGCTTTCGCCAGCTTTGTCCCTAACTGGCATTGCCACACAATTTCTTTGTTATTTGATAGACTTGACCCATCTTCTGTTCTGTTACTGTCTTCCACTTCTCTAGCCAGCCCTTTGGTAAACTCTCGTTTATCCTTCCCTAAGGCCTTCTTCACATCTCTGCTGCTTGCAGTGCATTGTTACCAGAGTCTTCATCTTTTATTCTCTCATAATGTGTCTGGCATAACTTCCTTTTCAGGGCTTTTCTCATGTCTATCGGTTTCCAAGGTCCTATTGCTTTGTGCACCTGCCTCTTGTATCCAAGGAGATCAAGTTGTCATATGTTGAAGAGGAAATGCCCCTGAAATGGGTGTTTCAACAAGACAACGACCCCAAACACACAAGTCTCTGTCACTTAGCTCCCTGGGACTGCATTAGAGGCTGGGTGAGGCAGAAATTGTGGGCAACCTGCCGACCATCATGGACAACAACAATACTCACCGCCTGGGCCGTGGGACATTGTGAGTGCCCTGCACGGCTCCTCCAGTAACACCCAATGTCCTATGTCCCTCATTGACGAGGCATGAGGAAATGTTTCTCCCTAATGCTGCTAGGTAACTGTTCAGTCAGTCACTGCTGTTCTTGAAAGTGATCAACAACTGTGTTGTGAATCATCTGAGTCATCAGTGATCTGTCATCATCTGTGTATATTGCATTACTCTGTTTACTCACTCAACTCACTCTTCACATAGAAGAGCCACAAGCCTACTGAACTATGTTATCTCCGTCTATTCAATATGTTTATTTATCCACCATCATCCTCATCACGGTGTGCTTTCAACACGCTCCATACAGGTTTTTTGTTTTGTTCTACACTGTAAAAAAATAAAGATTGACAGAACTTAAACTAGACTGCATTTCTCGCGGGAACTGCGAAAGTGTGCTTGTCCTGGTCTGGTCACCAACGTGAGCAGACAGTGACATACGCTATGCTGAACCTGGCTTGATCCAAGCATTCTAACAGTGCCTTTCACTGATGTTATGGCAGTCCACTCTGCTTGTTTTTCGAGAATGTTGCACTCCTGTTTGTCATTGTGTACGAAACTTCACGCCAATAAGAGGATGAGGCTCTGAGAGACTGCTTCGAGTGTACTGACTGGAGTGTGTTACAGAATGGAGAGGACTTGGAGGAGGTCACACAGTGCACAACTGACTACCTGAACTTCTGCATGGACATTGTTGTTCCCACCAGAACTGTACGCTGCTTTCCCAACAACAAGCCTTGGATAACCAGCAATGTCAAGACCCTTCTCAACAGGAAAAAGATGGCGTTCAGAGAGGGGGACATGGCAGAGCTGAGGCGCGTGCAAGGGGAACTCAAATTCAAGCTGAAGGAAGCTAAGGAGGATTACAGAAAGAAGGTGGAACAGAAGCTGCAGGAAAACAACTTGAAGGAGACATGGGACTGCATGAAGGTTATCACTGGCCTGAAGAAGAACAGCAGTTGACCAACCAGTTGAACCACTTCTACAACAGGTTTGACTGCCCTGCTCCAGCTCCAATGGCGTTGGTCTGTCCACCATCCCACAGCCCCCACCCTCACACCCCCTCAATACCAGTGCAACACTCACCTCCATCATCACAGGCTATCGTACCCCCACCATCACTGGATTTTGCACCCCTCCCCCACATGGCGATCGCGAACAATGAGGTGACAACCACCTCAGTCAACAGCCATCAGACACACAGATCCCAGATGCACCCCTCCCCCTCCCCTCCCCTTACACCCCTCACCATTACAAAAGATCAAGTGACAGTCCAACTTAAGAAATTGCGCCGCAATAAAGCAGCTGGGTCTGACAGACTGTGCCCAAGGCTACTCAAGGCCTGTGCTGCTGAACTGGGGGAGCCGCTGAAGCACATCTTCAATTTGAGCCTACGCCGTGGACAAGTTCCAACACTGTGGAAGACATCATGTCTCACCCCTGTCCCTAAGAAGCCACACCCTAGTGAGCTTAATGACTACAGACCTGTTGCTCTTACATCACAAGATGAAGACAATGGAGCGATTGGTCTTAGGCATGCTCAGACCCCAGGTACGCCATGCACTAGATCCGTTACAGTTTGCTTAACAGGATAAAGTGGGCGTGGACGATGCCATCACTTATCTTCTACACAGGACACATTCCCACCTGGACAAGGGGAAAAGTGCTGTGAGAATCTTCTCTGATTTGTTGTCAAAGAATGTTCTTTGATTTCTCAAGTGCTTTTAACACCATCCAGCCCCTCAGATTGGGAGACAAGCTCTTGCAGATGGGTGTGGACGCTCACCTGGTAACCTGGATTACAGATTACCTGACCGAGCGACCACAGTTCGTCAGATTGAAGAACTGTCTCTCTGACACTGTGATCTGCAGCACCGGAGCGCCACAGGGAACTGTGCTCTCTCCAGTCCTGTTCACCCTGTACACATCTGACTTCTGCTACAACAACGAGTCATGCCACATGCAGAAGTTTTCTGATGATACTGCAATTGTGGGGTGTATCAGGAACGGGCAGGAGGAGGAGTACAGGAGCCTGGTCGAGGACTTTGTGCAATGGTGCAAACTCAATCATCTTCAACTTAACACTTCAAAGACCAAGGAGATGGTGGTGGATTTCCACAGGTCTAAGCCCACTCTGCTACCAGTCCACATTGATGGGGTCAATGTGGAGGTGGTTAGCACCTACAAGTATCTGGGTCTCCAACTGGACAATAAACTGGACTGGTCAGCCAACACTGATGCACTCTACAAGAAAGGGCAGAGCAGGCTGTACTTCCTGAGGAGGCTGCGGTCCTTCAATGTGTGCAGTAAGCTCCTCAGGATGTTCTACCAGTCTGTTGTTGCCAGCGTCCTCTTCTATGCAGTAGTATGCTGGGGAGGAAGCACAAGGAAGAAGGATGTGGGGCGAATTGCAGTGATGGAGGAAGTACTGAAACTCAGTACTTAAGTAAAAGTACAAATACACAGAGAAATATTTACTTAGTAAAAGTAAAAGTACCACAATGACAACCCTACTTAAGTAAAAGTAAAAATAGGTAAGTCATATAGGTTTAGTCAGATTTTGTTTTTTTTTCTTTTTTTTTTCTTTTTCGCATGCCCAAATTTCCGTCAATGATTCCCGGGACACTGAAAGACCGGGGTACACGAAACTTGGTGGGCATGTAACCCCATATGGATAGCATGGAACCATCGTTTTTCGTTTTGATCTGTAGCCCCCCCGCTGGACTGGACCCCCCGAAAGGAGGGTAGGGCAGACACAGTTTTCTGTGAATATCTCAAAAACCGTAGGGTTTAGGAGGACCATTTTTTTTTTGTATGTTGATCTCAAGGGGCCATGTCAACCCATTCCATAACCACTCATTTCATGTATAGCGCCACCTAGTTAAACACAAAAAAGTAAAAATGAGGTGTTGTAATTGAAGGTATCTGTGACCTAACATAGTCAAAACTGCACGAAATTGGAAGTGTATGATCATTATGACACCCTCTGTATGCACGCCAAGTTTTGTGGAATTCCGTTCATGGGGGGCCACACAATAAATTAATTTATGTTACTATACACCAACTGGCCTGTAGGTGGCCGGAGACAGTTTTCTGTAAATATCTCGAGAACCGTAGGGCCTAGGAGGTCCATCTTTTTTATGTATGTTGGTCTTAAGGGGGCATGTCAACCCATTCCATTACCACTTATTTCATGTATAGCGCCACCTAGTTAAAAATTAAAAAGCAAAGAATTTGGTGTTTTCATCACAATATCTCTGGCTGACAAGGTCAAAACTGCACGAAATTAAAAGTGTAGGATCATCATGACACCCTCCGAATGCATGCCAAGTTTTGTGTACTTTCGTTCATGGGGGGCCTTACAATAAAATAATTTATGTGTACATTTAGTGACGTACACCAACAAGGATTCCTGGGACACTGAAAGACCGGGGTACACGAAACTTGGTGGGCATGTACCCCCACATGGATAGCATGGAACCGTCATTTTTCGTTTTGATCTGTAGCCCCCCCGCTGGACTGGACCCCCCGAAAGGAGGGTAGGGCAGACACAGTTCTCTGTGAATATCTTGAGAACTGTAGGGCCTAGGATGACCATTTTTTTCCGTATGTTTGCCTCCAGGGGTCATGTTAACCCATTCCATGTGCACACATGTGCATAAACAGATACACACGCACACACATACATTTACAGTAATCATACGTATGACACATACTCACACAGTAGACATATGTACGCATGCACATGCACAAACACACATACGTAGGCAAACACACAAGCACGCACATACACACACACACACACACACACACACCCACACACATAAACATAAATTTGTACACGCACACATGCACACAATTCAAGAATTTTTCCCGTCATCTACTCCCTGAATTTTTGGTCATTGATACCCGGGACACCGAACCACCGGGGTACATGAAATTTGGTGGGTATGTAGCCCCACTAGACTTTTATGGAAAAATTTCATTTCGTCCCCGGGGACCACCACCACCCCCCACCCCGCCCCCCCGTGCTGGGCCCCCTGAACCGCAAAAAAAAAAACAGTTTTTCCTAAATAACTACCTGAACCGTGGCACTGAGGATGAAGAATCTTTTATGGTATGTTGGTCTCAAGGGCCCACATCAACCTGGCTCATAATCACTCATTTGTGATTTGCACCCCCACCCCCCGGTAAAAAATGAAAATGCAATATTATTCTGCTTTAATCGCCCCTATCTTCAGTTAAGATGTTCAGAACTGCACCAAATTTTATGTGTATGATTGACCTGGCATTTTCTGGGGGTATGCCAAGTTTCGTAGAATTTCATCCATGGGGGGGTCTAAAAAAATTAGATTATGTGTACATTTAGTGACTGTACACTCATTGGCCTGTAAATGGCGGTGCACACATATACACATGCACACACACAGGCACCCACATACTATCGGTATTAGAACGGCCGATACATAATTACAAATTCAGTAGGATTAAAAGAAAGCCAAAATAAATATTCATCATCATCATCATGGCTGCATTTTCAGTATTGGCGAGAAGTAGTCGTTTGTCCACTAGATGGCGCATCGTTGCAGTGAGACGTAATTTTGTTGGAAGTTAAAAGTGGGTTGGAAAAAACAATGGACGCTTACAAGGACTGTAATTTACCGCAGCGAACATCTAATAAGGATAGGACGATGTTCACATGAAGTGTAATTCCCATTTCTTCTTGAAGCCGAAATAAATCTGAGGATGTTTATCGGACATGCTTGGTTTTTACTGCAGGTACGTTAATCTTGTAATATCAATAAGGACCTAGGTAATGTTACCGTTAGCGTTAGTTGAGTGATGGAGGCATTTGATTGATTGCATTTGTAGAAAACTATAAATGCGGTTATACCAAGCAAATGTATAGCAGCACTGTTTGTATCTTTCGACTGTCATTTATTGCACGTGCTACAAAATCATTCTGTGCAATGGAAGATTTACCAACGTTACACCGGTCTGATACAGTTTTGCCTATACATGCGTGAGACTGAGACGCCTGTTTATTTTGTTTTAAGTGCGTGCAGGGTGTGCGAGGGGAATTGATGTGCTTTGATTACAGCTTGGTAGTTGTCTGTGAAATTAAAAAGCACGTGTGTGTGAAGTATCCAAACAATGACACCTTCATTTCATTATGGCTGCTTTAGCAAAACACCTTAAGCTACTGTGTAGTGGGTCCCATTTAGAAGTGGCTACTTCATTCGCGCTTTCCTTGACTCATGGAGCTGCGTGAATGTTATTACAACTTTTCGCCACGATATGACAGTTTAAAGGAGAATTCCGGTGTGATATTGACCTAAAGTGTATTGAAACATGATACCGAGTGTGAACGTATGTCTCATAGCCCATCTCGACTTGTCCCCTGCACTCCAAAATCTGGCGCTAGTTAGCCGATGCTACCAACAACTTTTTCAGTAGTGGTGCTTCGGCATCGGGCTAGCCATGCAAATAAATCACTGTTTTACACCCATTTACGAGGCTCAATGTATCTCCACACTTCATTGGTAGACTTCCTTGTCAGGGCCCTGACATTTAAAACGAGACATTGAGAACTTTGAAAAAGCACTGGTAGCTCAGAATCTTTGGTAGCAACCCCGCCCACTGGTAAAACAAACGTGTTTGTCAGAGAGAAAAAAAAAACTGATCATAAAATGTATCACAAAAGGAACGATGGTGTTATAGAAATGTAGCGGAGTAAAAGTACAGATAATTGCTGTAAAATGTAACGAAGTAAAAGTCAAAAGTATGCACTATAAATTCTACTTAAGTAAAGTACAAATACTTGGAAAATGTACTTAAGTACAGTAACGAAGTATTTGTACTTCGTTACATTCCACCACTGGCGAATTGACAGGCTGGTAAGGAAAGCTGGCTCTGTAGTGGGAGCTGAACTGGAGTGCATCACTTCACTATCTGACAAAAGGACCCTGAACAAACTGATCAACATCTTGGACAATGAGTGTCACCCACTCCACAGCACTATTGTTAAGCAGAAGCAAGAAGACTTCGCTCACTGCCTTGCACAACTGACAGACTGAGAAAGTAATTTGTCCCCAGGGCCATTGAACTGTTCAATGCCTCACTTAAGGGAAGAGGAGAGATAGACTTCTCTGCATAGTCTGTCTGCCTCTTCACCCCCTCCATGTTTGGCACTGTCTGTCCACTAGCCACTTGTACCACTGTCTTTATGCCTCACTGTTTGCGTGCTATTATTAGTACATTAGCACATATGCATAACCCCCCCCCCCTCCATGCCACAGCCGAACTGTGGCCACACTTATACATTTTCTTAAATAGTTAAATATATAGATATATAGACTTTACTTTACTTTATTTCTGCATTGTTGCACTGTTGACTTACTCATTTGCACTATCACCATGACCACTATCACCATTGCACTACCACCATGACACTCATTCACACAGAGCACCTTAGAGCACCTTACCATACCTTACTATGCACAGAGAATCACAGACTCAGTCCCTGCCTCAGTCATTGCAAGTGCCTCTGATTTATTAATCACCACTATGTGGATACTGTTTTTAGAATTGATTTAGATTAAGCATATTCTTTATCTTCTACTGTCCTTACTGCTTAGTTGTGTTTTTATATTATATACTTTAATTACTCTTTCTGCTGTATGTATGCTGCTGAGACCTTGAATTTCCCCTGGGGATCAAAACAGTGCAGGCCATCGTTCTTGGACTTCTTACACCTGTCACGCCCGGCTACGCCGTGCTGGGTGTGTATCTCCCTGACTTGGCCCTGCGTGGGTAATCCAGCCTGCATTTCCTACTGCTGCTGTTCTGTGTGGCCTGTAGGTGGAGCTGTTGCGGTGGGTCGTGCCGCGCTAATTGGTGGGCAGATGAGCGGGTCTTTAAAATCACCGCCTTCCAGTCGGCTCGCTCGCCCTTTCTGCTCCCCCGGCCTGACGACGAGAGGCTGGCTGCGGTCATTGCTCCATGCTGCTTTGCTTTACACTTACATCATACTGATATGCACGACACTTTTGTTTTGCTTACCACTTACTGACTTCGGACAAATCATTTGTTAATAAACCAACATTATATTTAAACATTAAGTTCAGTGGTCTCCCCTATGTCAGCTCTACTTTGAGCCAAGTGGTCCTTAAGGCTCTGGCATGGTCCTGCGTCACATTTGCGCGTGTCCAAGACGTGCGTCATTTTTGCCGTGGACGTGAAGCATACTCCAACTTCTGCTGTCCTGAATTAAATCGTTAAGGTTAGCGACTGCGCACCACGGATTAACTGTGATACTCTGCCCCACCAACTGGGGGCGGTACGTCGAGCCTGAAAGTAGGACACAACCACCAAAGAAGCCTGAAACGCCTGAAGAAAAGAAGAACGTGGGATGTGCGTGCACTGAACGAAGGAAGAGCTGATGAAGGAAAAAGCCCCACGAGTACGTTCGCCTGTCTGCTGGGAAGTTTGATAAGCTGGCCCATCGTATCGCTCCATTTATCATCCACCAGAACACACACAGCTCACCTGTTGGTATAGCTGAGAGACTAGCTTAGCCTACTTGCTTATTAGGCTACTTAGCCTATAGCTAAGTGACTCGGTGCCGCGAGGGCAGCAATATTGGTGCGATACAAAGTAAAGACATTTTTCTAAACACAGCAGTGTCATGGTAAGAAAGAGTTGTGCATACAGATGTCCTCAATTAAATTTGTATTGAGTCTTCACACCTGCCTCATACCAAAAAGTATTAACCAAAACTGTAATTATGACATGTCAATAAAAGTTTTGAAGTATTTGTGTTCATAATGTATAATGTCTCACTGTGATAATGGGTGTATTTAGAGCGAGAGGTAGCCTAGGTTATTCCTTCAATTATTATTATTATGATAACGCTTTATCCGGTGTTGACCGGCGAGTTTCGAGATTTGAGTTCAGCATTGTTCAGGAGTAGCCTAGGTGATAATGATTGCACCTAGGCTACATTCCCTTTATTATTATAATCACTATTGATAACGCATTATATACGGAACAGGCGAGAATGGGTTTCGCCTGAGCGTTGTAGATAGATACCTTTAGACCTATATGGCTCTGGGTTTCGCGATTTGATTTTAGCATTGTTCAGTAATAGGTGCTAGGCTACGCTCATTTTTAAAAGATGCATTTAATCCAAAGTCATGTCAGCTCTCTATGCAGGTAGTAGGGCTGTCACTTTTTATTCGAACATGACGTGAAATATCCGTAGTCGAACTATAAATAAACTATTCGGTTTTTAGTGCTGTGTAGCGCATTTCTACAGTCTATGATTCATTTTATTTTATTGTTTGCCATCTCATTCAGTGCTCTGATCCAGGGCTCATGACCAAATCAAGTCAATATAATAGCCAGTAGCCACAATGAGCCCATGCAGCCACCCTGTTTCGACAATGAAAGATAACAGAACGGCCAGCCTGACCGGACAATTACGTCCCCAACTCATCTAAAATGTGGTGTCTTGAAATACTTTGGGTTCTACACCATAGATGGTAAAGTAACCGTTAAATATAATGTTAAAGAATGTATCTTTGGATTGTGGCTTTACATCGGTCGAAGTTGACTCCATGTCGTGGTGTCTCACGTAACTCAAAGCCAGGCAAGCTGAGGACAGGCACTCTGCTCCATCATCGTTATGGTAACCAAACAAGTCTTCTTCTGTCTAAGTTTGTTTCTAGGTTTAAGTGTTGTTCTTCTATGTGGTCCACCTACTGGAGGGGAGTGTTTACAGCAGTTCCGTTTCACACATGCGCAGTCTACGCGTCACTTTGACGCGCGGTCTTAAATTTCGGTCGACTCAAAGACGCGACGCATGCCTTAAAAATTACGCAATTCTCGTCACATGCTCACCAGTGCTGCGTGCACGGGACGCAGACACGGGAGCGTACCATAGGCTTTAGAAGTGCACCATAGGCTGCACTTCTATGATTTCTCTCCGTCGATGGGGAGAAAGTCAGTTCCATCTTCTGCCTAATGTTCCTTTTCCTTTTCTTCATTTCTTCAATCAGTGCAAGCCTTTCCTCCATGATGGTACCATCATGGTTGTCTGGATATGCTGGAACATGGTTGATCTCTTCACGTTTGGCCCTTTTGGGGGGCAGCTGTGGCCTACTGGTTAGCGCTTCGGACTTGTAACCGGAGGGTTGCCGGTTCGAACCCCGACCACTAGGCACGGCTGAAGTGCCCTTGAGCAAGGCACCTAACCCCTCACTGCTCCCCGAGCGCCGCTGTTGTTGCAGGCAGCTCGCTGCGCGGGGATTAGTGTGTGCTTCACCTCACCTGTGTGCTGAATGTGTTTCACTAATTCACGGATTGGGATAAAAGACCAAATTTCCCTCACGGGATCAAAAGAGTATATATACTTATACTTATACTTATACTTTTCAGGATGAGCGGAGCAGCCACTACATCCTCTCTCCTTCTTTTTGTATTCACCATCACCTCATTGCAGCCTGCACAATGCAACTTTGCCCTGAAGTTGCCCATCTTATAATGAAGACTTCTTCATTCTATTCTATCTGTCTCCTTTAGACAAGGATACTTGACAAGACGACCAGACACCAATTCATCACGGTGTGCTTTCACCACGCTGCATACAGGTTTTCTGTTTTGTTCTGTAAAAATTGGCTACTAGTTTTATGTAGGGTCATTTCAGTTGGTTCAAGCAACATTACTCAAAGTAAAATGCTGTTACTGAGCAGACGCCCCCCCCCCCCCCACACACACACACACACACATACACACATATCACTCCAGAGCTGCTGTTATTACACAAGCCTTAGCTGAACTAGTAGGCCAAGCCACCAACACCATTCCATTACACTATTGCTGGATGATCACTTGTTTTACACTTTTTACAATTGTACACTGTCACTTTCCATTTTATTTTGCAAATGCACAAAAAATATATATGCTTTGAAATACATGGGGGGGGGGGGGAAACAACCATAAATCTCATACAGCTGACCTGAGCAGATGTTCCCAGAGTGACTGTTAACATGCCTGAGAGTTCTGTCCTGAAAACAGATGGTGTAGACGTGGACCACTGACCTTAGTTCACTTGGAGATAAGAATGTGCGTCCTCCAGCCTGTTGAGCTGTCCATGGCATGCCTTGTAGATAGAATGGACTCAGGAAAAGGATGCAATGTTTTGAGTTTCTGGACTTCATTTTTGTCAAGTGCACTGACAGCAAATAATGTACGTATCACATCTAATACATCTACTTTTTATTGGCATTATTTGAGAAATAACCATTTAATCCAAGGATATTTGTATTGCCATTAATTCAAATTGTAAAACCGGATTTCTCAGAAGTGACAATAAATCAATAAATAAAGCTGTTAATTTCCCATATAGCCAAATTACCTTTGGGTCAGATCCGCATGCATGAGAGCCTTAAGATCCGCCTGTAGCTTACACATGGTCTCTGGCTCTGGGCCAGGTCTGCACCAGATAGATGTTTCAGCTGAAACATGCAAGCGGTGTTTGTGCCGACTTTTGGGGCAGATTTGAGCCACTCAATACTGGTTGTGTACTCAATATTAGCGCCACTCAATACTGGTTGTGTACTCAATATTAGCGCCACTCAATACTGGTTGTGTACTCAAAATTAGCGCCATTCAATACTGGTTGTGTACTCAATATTAGCACCACTCAATACTGGTTGTGTACTCAATATTAGCGCCACTCAATCGAGGCCTCAGGAGACGTGTTTCACGCTGGTTTGGCCCCCACCTGTAATACAGATCTGAGTCTATAGCGGAGCATCATATGGGGATGGCCGCTAATCCGCCGCAGCAGGGTCGGACTGGGAACAAAATTCGGCCCTGTCAATTTTCTCCTGGACCGGCCCACTACTGGACCGACGACCCCCCCACCCCACCCCCCCCCCCCCACACACACACACACACACACACAAGCCCACTGATACCAAAATCCCCCCCTGATTCCCCCCCATAAATAACAAACACACAGTATCATGCTGTAGCAACACTTCATAAACTGAACCCAAACATTTAGATTTGGACCTATAGGTTATTATATAATCAGTATCGTAATTTCTGTCAACTATGACGATCTCCATGCATGTTCAGTAGCCTATATTTTTAATTTAGTCAAGCAGTGACATGTGGTTTAATCAGTGTTGGGCAAGTTACTTCAAAATCGTAATATATTATGTATTACTTATTACTGTCATTTCAAAGTAATTCATTACATTATAATATTACTGTCTCTGAATTGTAAGGCATTACATTACTATTGTATTACTTTTAAGTTACTTTTACCAAAATATCTGGAAATATGGATTTGGAATTCTAAATGCAGTTTATTATGCTCAATGCAGCTCATAGCACTTCTAATGGAGGGTGATGTGGTACAACATAATGATAATGAGCTAGGCTTAAGGCTAACAACAGTAGAATGCAATAGGTGCAGTGATGGCTCATGATGCAATACAAGGAACAATCATAGCCAGAATTTTGTTTAAAGAAGACAAAAGGTCAAAGTCTGGTCAATTGTGATAGAAATGCTGTAACTTTAGGCTTAGGCCTACTCATTAAAATCAACAGAGAGCCTGTTGGGTTACCTGTATATTGTAACCCAAAACTTAAAGACATGTCAAGATAGGCTACACAGTACAGCTACTGGCCATTTTGGTGCCCTAACTGGTGAAATACAGTATTAACCTAAGTATGTCATCATATGGCCAACTATAAAGATGCAATCTGCCTGTTCCCAGTGATGGGTAGTATTTCTGAAACATGTAATATGTGTTTTGAATGCAAAATAGTATTTTGTCATTTGTATTTTATTGTTGGTTAATACTGTATTTCACCAGTTAGGGCACAAAAATGGCCAGTAGCTGCACTGTGTAGCCTATCTTGACATGTCTTTAAGTTTTGGGCTACAATATACAGGTAGTGGGCTCTCTGTTGATTTTAATGAGTAGGCCTAAGCCTAAAGTTACAGCATTTCTATCACAATTGACTAGACGTTGACCTTTTGTCTTCTTTAAACAAAATTCTGGCTATGATTGTTCCTTGTATTGCATCATGAGCCATCACTGCACCTATTGCATTCTACTGTAGCCTTAAGCCTAGCTCAGTCATTATGTTGTACCACATCACCCTCCATTAGAAGTGCAATGAGCTGCATTGAGCATAATAAACTGCATTTAGAATTCCAAATCCATATTTCTAGATATTTTGGTAAAAGTAACTTAAAAGTAATACAATAGTAGTGTAATGCCTTACAATTCAGAGACAGTAATATTATAATGTAATGAATTACTTTGAAATGCGAGTAATAATATATATATAATATATTACAATTTTGAAGTAACTTGCCCAACACTGATTAAACCACATGTCACTGCTTGACTAAATGAAAAATATAGGCTACTGAACATGCATTGAGATCGTCCTGTACCTACCATACGGCCCGGCCCTGGATTGGTAGTGAGTTTTTTTCATTGTGTCATGCCGTTTGTTGTACAACCTCAAAATACAACACCAACAACCAGGTTACTTGAACACAACAGCTTTATTTCCTGTTTTTCTGGGAAAACTCCAATTCTAGGTCATTCATTCATAGTACTGCCTCTGAGCAGTAGCATCTGTGCACCTGACTTAAACCTGATACAGCACTCCTATGAGCTAACAATCTCTTTCTGAAGAGGGAGATTGTTATCTTATATGTGTACTGTATCAGGTTGAAATGTGTTAATCTATTTCAAATATTTTCAGGGATCAATCATAGGTCTTATGAATTCTGAACGCTTTTTTACGTTCAGCTAAAAACCAAAGGGTTTGTCCTAAGTTTTATGTCAACCGCATGAAAGAGACAACTGCAATAAGAGACAATAATCTGTATCCACAATTCTTATCTTATGGTCTGAAATTCCACCCTTAATCAGTACTTCACCTGACCAAGTACAGTAATGGAACCCAATTAACTTAAAGCAGGGGTCTCAAACTCAAATGAGCCGGGGGCCAATTCTGCCAACGTCATCTGATTGGAGGACCGGTTATTTCTGAAAATGCAATGTTCTTTTTTTCAAATACCACACAAAACTGCAAACAGAAAGTGCAAGTGTTTTTATCTAGTTTTAGACACCTGTGCTAGCAACCTTAGCTTATAAATAAAATAATGATAAAATAAATATTAATACAAATTATAAAATAAATGAAAAACATAAAAAACAGGTATGTGTGTGTGTTTCACACCAAATAAAAATATTTCCTCTCATAACTTTTTTAAACCTGGCAAACTAGGCATCAGGGTTAAGAAAGCAACACCATTGGATTTTTATATAAAAATTTAAAAGGCCATGGCTTGAAAGTGGTCAGAGATAAAGTTATACTGTAAATGTAAAAATCTTTGAGTAAAACAAAAGTTTATGAAGGGGGTAAATTTACCCATCTAATTTGTCACTGGATGGTAAGCACCTCAAATTATGCACCTTTCAGTAAATACTGGATGAACATATGTAAGCAGGTTTACTTTCCTTTTTTCATATTACCCACATAACAAATTAACATAAAAACACCTAAGATGTATACCAACACCTAAGATGTTGTGGTTTAGTAATAGATTACTACAATATAGGCCTACAATAAAGTATTCTGGTCAAACAGTTCCTATCGCGGGTAATCTGCAGTACCCAGAAGTTCGCATCATATTGCGGGTGACTTTGTAGTTCTTTAGAGCCCTATTTCTACTAGCCCTGCTGTCTGTACCACATCCATTCCGGACACTATCATCACGATTACCACTGCAACCTCCAAGCTATGTTGGGCAGAGGGTCGAAACAAGCATGGTATGCTTAGTGGACACCGTTGTATACACGCACCTCCATTCACAGACGCACTGTGACTATCACTGTCATAGACGATCGATCATAATCTCCAAAAGGATATTCTCCTTCAGAATTAGAATAGGTGAATAAGCTTACCTAAGACTTCATCACACGTGAACGTTTTTCAACATTTGGTGTAGGCCTGGCTATTTCTGCTTAATTTCTGCTTCAATTTCTGCAACACTATGGCCTGCATCGCTTCCGCGTCATTACAAATGCACGTCTTTGCGTTTCTCGCGTGTAATTCAAGTATTTCCTGAAAACTTTGCGCAGCGATTTTGGGTTTGAATCAAGCTCTGGATGTCTTGCACATAGTGGAGCAGAGTAGGCCTACAAATGAGATTTGTCCCCGTACCTGGATCTATCGTCTATTTTAATCAGTATCGTTGTTTGTCGCAATTAATAGCCTCAAGGGCCGGATTACATTATTATTTTGTCATACGTCGCGGGCCGGAATTGGGCAGGACGCGGGCCGGATTTGGCCCGCGGGCCGGGTGTTTGAGACGCCTGACTTAAAGGAACCGTATGTAAGAAATGTATTTCAAGTAATCATAAAATGTCTCTGATATGTCACTAGACATTAAGAAATCATGTTCATTTCAACAGTAGTCTGGCCAGGATATTGTCATTTAAAAAGTGAAGTTGCAGCCCTCAACTGATGTTGATGTTGTGTTTTGGCCTGATGCGCCACCCTCCACCTACTAATCATTAAGTCAGTAGTGTTTTAGCATCCGGGTTGCCAGCTCTTCCAGTCAGGGGGGGGGGGGGATACATCTCTCTACAGTAATTTGAAAGTGATTGCAGTACCAGTTTTTGCCACAATCTTACATACGGTTCCTTTAATAAATAATGAAAACCAAAACCATGTCTTTCTTTACTTTAACATGGTATGATCATTTGTCATATTTTGTTATCATGCTACCAAGCTCATATAGCTCAATTTCATTTGAATGGTGCAAAACTATTTGGTTTGAACAAAAATAGATTTTTTTTACTAAATATTGCAGCACCTGTGGATTTAAACATTACATTCACTGCCAAACAAAATAAATTAAATAAATAAGAAAATGATCACCGTACATTTAACAGATCTACTCCAAACTTTCAATCGCGTACTGCCGTACAAGTACTTTTTGTTTCTCTGTTGCTGTATTTAAAAGTCAAACTCAATCACATAAGATCTTATTTTACAAAAATATTGGTTACCCTTTACTTGACAGTATCGACAAAAGAGTGACATGACAGTGTCATGAACGTGTCATAAATAAGTCATAAACGTTTATGACATAACTCTTCTGTTACCAAAATATTTAACAAAATGTTACAAATTTTACAAAAATAGTTTAAAAATGTACACAGTCTATTGACAGTCACTCACTGCCTCAACACCCCTCCTCAACAGGGGGGTCCACCCTTCTTATAGCCCGCCCAGTACTCCAGCAGTTGGTTGGCACTGCCCAGGATTGTGGTTATGACCTTGACATAGTCACAACGCTTGAACGGCCCTGACGTGTACGCTTTGAACTGTGAGGGGTCAGGAGGCACACTGACCTCTATCCGCAAGCGTGTCAGGCACATGCCTACGTAAGCGTCCTCGATGTTGAAGGGCTTGATATCCTTGGAGACCCGCACCAGCTTCTCCGGGAGGTCGTTGGAGAAGAGGTAGCCCATCCCCAATAAATAGGTGGGATAGTTGGGCTTGGGGTAGAGCTCCTCGGAGACATACCATTTGGAGCGGTGGTCGCGGACCACAGGCCGGTTCCACATCATGTAGCCAGTGATGTAGTTCTGTTTGGGTGTCTGGGGCATGAGCAGCAGCGACATGAGGTTCTCCATATTGAGGAACATGTCTGAGTCGATCTTCATGGCGTAGGCGGCGCCTGGGCAGTATGTGGCCAGCCAGTCCATGATCACCATGGTCTTAATGGTCAGGTTAAGGTAGGTGTCCAGGAAGTCGCTCTGCAGGATGTCGTGGTGCCTCACGCTCTCGCTGTACACCATCTCCTTCGCCATTGGAGTCGCCACGTCGCTGTGCAGACTGCCCAGCAGGAAGAGCGTGGTCACCACCTTGCCCTGAACCATGGTCTCGTTACCCCACGTGCTCCGGATGGCCTGGCGGGCCCTCTCGTTGCCCGGGTGCACCGGCACCATGAGCACCAGGAAGGGCTGCTGCCTCTGGCACACGTCAGGCTCGTTTATGAGGAAGTGGTACTGCCGTGGGTAGGCTTTGTGGTCCTGCCTGGTACCCTCGGCCGTGGTTGTTGCCACCAGGGTACTAGCAGTGGTGGATGTGCTACTCATGATGGTGCTTTTGACAGCGGTGCGAGAGGGAGTGGTGATGGTGGTTTTGGTCGCGACATCTGTTATCGGCATTAACTTGGAAGGCACTCTTTCAGATTTGTGGGGTTGAGGGTGGTGGTAAGTAGGTGAACTGAAGATTAATCTGGAGAATGATTGAAAGGGGAAACCATCTTTCTGCCATGTTTGATTCACAATACTTATAGGGAGGAAGTCCGTCACGTAGAGGGCGCCAAAAGCACACAGTGATATGGCAAGTAGTACTTTGAAACAGCACCTTACGTATCTGTCACCTGCAAGGACAAGGAAAGAGAAAACATAGTCATGTCAGTTGCAATTACTCAGGCAATCATTTCTGAATCAGCTGACATTACAACTGAAGATATTTGATATTTCAATATTCATCAAATATTTTATGCCCACGTATTTAATAATATAAATGCTTCTAATGCTTAAAATAAACACGCCTTCCCTGTGGTCACTGGAATCCTGTGCAGTTGAGGTATATGAAACTGGAATCTTATGTGATTCCTATGCAGGCTTATGCAACTACCTTATCATGGGCCCTCTTATTATAATCCTGTTATTCAAATGACCACACCGTTTCCTGGTTATCAGCTTATCAATAAGCGCTTTCAGATATAACCTCCGGAGTATATGCGGAGGTTTGTCAAACGGAGGTTCTACCCTTCGGATGATTCAGATATGATGCTAACGTAACCTGCGTTGTGTTGAACCTGCGCGATTCAGCCCTGCACGCGCCCAGACTCGAACCCGCGAACAGCAGCACCTCGGATCGGGAGGCGAGCGCGCTAACAATTGAGCCAATAGCCCAGGCTACTGGCTCGCATGCCAGCAGCACTCTTGAGGCGTCGGGGAGTGAGGTTTACCAACGTTCCACAAGCACAGCTAAGCTAGCTGGCATCCGTTACACTAACCCCCCTAAACCTCACTCCCGATCCGGGTCACGGCACCAATGTAACCTGCGTTGTGTTGAACCTGCGCGATTCAGCCCTGCACACGCCTGGACTCGAACCCGCGAACAGCAGCACCTCGGATCGGGAGGCGAGCGCGCTAACAATTGAGCCAATAGCCCAGGCTACTGGCTCGCATGCCAGCAGCACTCTTGAGGCGTCGGGGAGTGAGGTTTACCAACGTTCCACAAGCACAGCTAAGCTAGCTGGCATCCGTTACACTAACCTGCGGACCTTATACTGACCCTATAGGGATGTATGTGTGAACGACATACACGCACATTACAGAATCTCTGTGTGGTAGTCGAGAGAGGGGTGGGGGCTTGTAGAGTTCACAAGATGCGAGATATGACACAGAATATATGCGGCCGCTGCCTGTCACAGCTGCTTTTTGTTTACAAAGTGTAACCTATGCATTATGTAGGCTAAAGAAGAAAAATCTATTGTACGTAGGCTAATACTTGAAGTAGGCTAGTCACGTAAGTGCGCACTTGAAATTGACCTACAGTATTTGTATGTGTGCTTCGAATAAACACATTTATCTGTTTCAACGTTATGTACCAGAATTACTTGGCTATAGAACCCCAAATCTGGTTTGCGTTGGAGAGAGAGCATGCACTTTATGGTAGGCTACCAGCCAATTCAGTAGGCTAACTCAAGACTTCAAGGCCATCATACAACGTTTTTAAGCAACAAACAAAATACTAACAGTGAAGTTGTTCGTTTTCTCATGGTTTATTTTTTCCAAAAGCATCCTCTCCCCATGTGTCTATTGCATTTACGTAAGGAGCTTGGAACAAAGTTGCGTTTTCTTCGTTTTCATTTTCTCTAGCCATATTTATGCTCAACAAATATCAGCGAGCTCAGTCATGAGAAGGCTATCAATGAACAGAAAACCGTGTTGGCTAACAATTTATTAAATACTCCTGCTATTGTCGTCAACGACGTCGCTGTAGGCTACTGCCTTTTCAGCACCTTCTGCTTATGATTCAGTCTTTTGAATTCGTTTGGCCTTGCCATGCAGTTGTAGGCTATAACGTGCCTTCATGTGTTCTATCAAAATGTTGTATGCCCTAATGGACAGTAGCTCCGTGATGTCTGCATCTTTCTATGCCACTATGCCACTCCATCATAACACTGGCATTCAAGTCAGACGCACGAAAGAAACGTCACCAACACGCCCTCTCACTAGTTCTGAATTTTAACCGCATGTTCTACGCCTCGTTCAGACACATTTACATAATGTCCAGAGGAAATACTAGGGGGGGAGTAGTAGAACAACCGGCTAAATTCGGACTTCCATATGACCGGTTATGTCGTTCAGATATACGGCCCCACCGTCTAACATCGGCAGAACCTCCGGTCTTACACGTATGTCTGAAAGCGCTTAATATGTCACAATGGGCCCTATCGTGCACCCAGCGTAACGTGGCGCAAAGCCAAGTCTTGGGTGTGGCAATTAAAGTGATGGTTCGGAGTAATTTCACCCTAGGGTCCTTTGCACCATGACCTCGAGCCAAACACCCTCCCAGAAGCTGTTTTCCCTTGGTCGAACATTGGTCGAGTAGCGCCATCAGGCGAATACAGAAACTAATGGCTTGTGCAGGCGCTTATGGAACCAATAGAGTATCTCGTAAATTACCCCACTAATAATGCCCTGAATGGTACGAAACTTCTACAGTAGTACAAATATGTTCTGTACTCATAAAACGAGGCATTGGAAAGTTTGTAAGTACACCAGGAGTTTATTTAAATAACACTTGCCTGATGGCTTCTACTCTCTGCTGCTACTCTACCGCTGCGTCAACGTTACTTCCGTGATTTGGGAAAAGCCCGTAAAAGTCCTCGCAGGAAGCAATTACATAAAAGTTTTTTGGTATATCCAAAGTTTTTAATATTTTTTTCTTAAGTGTTTACAACTTAGTGTTAACTAATAATTGTTGCAAACAAAATATTAGTGCATTCCTGGTTTTACATCCTTATGCAAATGACATCTTAAGCAAATGACATCTACAGAGAACAGCTGTATGTCAAAGAAGATTTCAAGGAACTTTTCTCGGCCCTATATGAGCTTGGAATACAAATTTTCATCAGTGGCCCACTCCCCTGCTATGGGGCCCTCTGATAACCACCCGCTAGCCTCCACTGAAATGCAGACCTTGGAGAAACATAAACAACCAGCTCAACAATGCCAAGCCATGTCCACTGGACAAGATAAGATGGGTGCTGCTAAAATGACTCAAAGTCAATCACTGGCGTCAAACTCCCTGGAATCTCAGCAAACAAATGGATGTGATGAGCATGAGGAGATAGCACCTATCAAAGCTGCTGAGAGGATATCAGAAAGGAAGGGTCATGTTGTAACACCAGTACCAATACCCCTCCCCACCTCCGTTGTCTCCTTGTCACCACAAAGACACAACAACATGGAATACACTACTGGAATACATAGAGACTGCTACCAGTAGCCATGCAGAGTTTTACTAGCCCAAGATCATTAGCACCAAAGAAGCGAAGGGCACCTCCACCCCCTCGCCCTCCCCCTCCCCGTTTAGAAGGATCTCTTAAGCAGCAGCAACCTCTTAGTTCATTTTCTCAGCCGGCATATAGCATGGAATGTGCAGTGGAAAATACAGATGGCAGCAGCAGGGGACAATTATATGATGACTGTATTGCATGATATTCTCAGGGTCCCTGCAATATAAATGGTACTGACAGTAGTTTTGAGAACATGCCGGGACCCAGTAAGCCCATGACATTCTCTATTCCTGTATTGACAAGAAATAGAACACAAATGCATCGAGCTTATAGGGTAAACCAGTCCAATCTCCTACCTGTACCACATCAACCTCAGATTTCCCCCATGGATCATATTTCCCCAACACTTAAACTAGCAAAACTAGCACTCCTAAATATCAGATCTCTTTCAAACAAATCATTCTTAATTCATGATCTAATTTGCACACACAACCTTGATTTTTTACTTTTAACTGAGACATGGTTAGATCAAGCAAACAGTGCTGCTACTCTCATCGAATCAGCTCCCCCAAACTTCAGTTTCTTGAGTGCTACCAGAGCAAATAAAAGAGGTGGGGGGATAGCCACAATTTTCAAGACGTCTTTTCAGTGCAATCAGTCGTCATTCGGTGACTTTACTTCATTTGAATATCTGTGTGCATGCATTAAGTCTTCTCCTCAGATTTTATTACTGACAATTTACAGGCCTCCAAAACATTCAGCTAAAGTTTTTCTTGAAGAGCTAGGTGAACTGCTATCAGTTGTTTGCATAGAGTATGACTGTCTTATTATATCAGGGGATCTAAACTTGCATGTGGATAATCCTGAAAACAATTATGCCAAGGAATTCATTGCACTAATCGATACTTTCTCCGTAACACAGCATGTACAGGGGCCAACACACTCTCTTGGCCATACCCTCGACCTTGTTATCACAAAGGGTCTCGATGTCTCTACAGCTGTTAAAGACCTGGCCTTATCTGATCATTTTTGCGTGTTCTTTGATGTGTCTATGTCCCCACACACTCAAAACACAGCTATGATGGTAAAAAGGAGAATCATAAATGATCAGACAAGTGCTCTCTTTGAGCAAGCACTTTCACTAAAGTCAAGTCAACTGTCAGACTCTGAAGACTTATTTGATCACTTTAATGCAAAAATGGCAAACATTATGGATGACATTGCTCCATTACAATTCAAGAAAGTTAAGGACAAACAGAAAGCACCATGGAGGCAAAATCCAGCAGTTAAACTTCTAAAAAGAGAGTGTAGGAAGACTGAAAGAAAATGGCGTAAATACAAACTTCAGATCCACTATGAAATCCATAAAGAGATGCTCCGCACATATAACTCTGAAATATACAAAGCAAGACAGTCTTTCTTTTCTAACATTATCAATAGAAGTTCAAACTAGATGTACCGCATAGCGGTACAAAATATGACCGCCACTCAGTCCTGTACATCCGTTCCGCGAAAATAAATCACACTTCAATTTGTCTCCATATTTTACTCCATCCCCCACTCTTGAAACTTTTGTGTATGCTTGTTTGGCATGCCTGAGTGTGTGTGTGCGGCTGCACAGAAAGTAGCCTACTGGTGCTGAAAAGGTGAATAGATTGTAGAATAGCCAAAGAAGATGTAGCATTGTTATAAAACCTTTAAAATCTCTAAACAATCACAAGTAGGGCAGTTCATCACAGTTCATCCATTGCAACTGGATTGATGAAAGGTCACTTACACCTGTAGGCTACATTGTATTTGGGAAAAGCAAAAGGTATCAGCATAATGTTATTTATTTATTTATTTTTTATGTATTTATAAACAAAAACATCTCTGTCAGTTCCATGCCGTTTTCAACAGCTATCAAAAACAAAGGTCATTTTTGGATGGATGGATTTTTTGTGAATGTTTCTTCGTCTACATAAGATTTTAGTCATCTTTAGTTCATGTAATACTTTATTGTCAATGCACAAATTAAGTAACAGTAGTCTGAAACGTTATTGTTAATGCACAAATTAAGTAACAGTAGCCTAGTCTGAAACGAAATGCTGTTTTACATCTAACCAGTGGTGCAAATAACTGACATGTCCAAATGGGCCTTGATGAAATGCGTCGCTAGACTGTTCATACACATTTTAACGGGCCAAAGTTGAAAAGCTTTTGTCCGTTATTGTTCGTGTAAATATAGGCTGATTCATGTTCCCTTGCATTGTTTAACTGAGGTCCATGGCTAGTCTGGCTTTCATCAGACCAAGCTCAATCTTTTAAGAAATCAAAAAATAAATAGCGGGCAGATCAGGCTGGGTTCACCCAGCCTAGTCCATAGGCACCCGATATTGTTTAATTTTCCGATTGAGATATACACGCTCTGGCTATTCTAAATGCAAAAATGCATCAGGGAGTTATGACAAAACGGTAACTAACAAACTAGATCCTAATAGAAAGCTGTTAGCTTCCCTAAGCTACAGGTAGGATTATAAGGTAGGCCTATTTACAACATAAATTGTCAATAGGCTATGCTGGCGACACAAATAAAATCTCCTTTGGAAACCAATGGCTTACGCCTTACAGTATCAAGCGGACTTAAACTGTCATATCGTGGCGAAAGGTTGTAATAACATTCACGCAGCTCCATGAGTCAAGGAAAGCGCGAATGAAGTAGCCACTTCTAAATGGGACCCACTACACAGTAGCTTAAGGTGTTTTGCTAAAGCAGCCATAATTAAATGAAGGTGTCATTGTTTGGATACTTCACACACACGTGCTTTTTAATTTCACAGACTACAATTACCAAGCTGTAATCAAAGCACATCGATTCCCCTCTCACACCCTGCACGCACTTAAAACAAAATAAACAGGCGTCTCAGTCTCACGCATGTATAGGCAAAACTGTATCAGACCGGTGTAACGTTGGTAAATCTTCCATTGCACAGAATGATTTTGTAGCACGTGCAATAAATGACAGTCGAAAGATACAAACAGTGCTGCTATACATTTGCTTGGTATAACCGCATTTATAGTTTTCTACAAATGCAATCAATCAAATGTCTCCATCACTCAACCAACGCTAACGGTAACATTACCTAGGTCCTTATTGATATTACAAGATTAACATACCTGCAGTAAAAACCAAGCATGTCCGATAAACATCCTCAGATTTATTTCGGCTTCAAGAAGAAATGGGAATTACACTTCATGTGAACATCATCCTATCCTTATTAGATGTTCGCTGCGGTAAATTACAGTCCTTGTAGGAAGCGTCCATTGTTTTTTCCAACCCACTTTTAACTTCCAACAAAATTACGTCTCACTGCAACGATGCGCCATCTAGTGGACAAACGACTACTTCTCGCCAATACTGAAAATGCAGCCATGATGATGATGATGAATATTTATTTTGGCTTTCTTTTAATCCTACTGAATTTGTAATTATGTATCGGCCGTTCTAATACCGATAGTATGTGGGTGCCTGTGTGTGTGCATGTGTATATGTGTGCACCGCCATTTACAGGCCAATGAGTGTACAGTCACTAAATGTACACATAACCTAATTTTTTTAGACCCCCCCATGGATGAAATTCTACGAAACTTGGCATACCCCCAGAGAATACCAGGTCAATCATACACATAAAATTGGTGCAGTTCTGAACATCTTAACTGAAGATAGGGGCGATTAAAGCAGAATAATATTGCATTTTAATTTTTTACCGGGGGGTGGGGGTGCAAATCACAAATGAGTGATTATGAGCCAGGTTGATGTGGGCCCTTGAGACCAACATACCATAAAAGATTCTTCATCCTCAGTGCCACGGTTCAGGTAGTTATTTAGGAAAAACTGTTTTTTTTTTTTGCTGTTCAGGGGGCCCAGCACGGGGGGGGGGGGGCAGGGTGGAGGGTGGGGGGTGGTGGTGGTCCCCGGGGACGAAATTTAATTTTTTCTGTAAAAGTCTAGTGGGGCTACATACCCACCAAATTTCATGTACCCCGGTGGTTCGGTGTCCCGGGTATCAATGACAAAAAATTCAGGAAGTAGATGACGGGAAAAATTCTTGAATTGTGTGCATGTGTGCGTGTACAAGTTTATGTTTATGTGTGTGGGTGTGTGTGTGTGTGTATGTGCGTACTTGTGTGTTTGCCTGCGTATGTGTGTTTGTGCATGTGCATGCATGCGTACATATGTCTACTGTGTGAGTATGTGTCATACGTATGATTACTGTAAATGTATGTGTATGCGTGTGTATCTGTTTATGTGCACATGGAATGGGTTAACATGACCCCTGGAGGCAAACATACGGAAAAAATTGGTCATCCTAGGCCCTACAGTTCTCAAGATATTCACAGAGAACTGTGTCTGCCCTACCCTCCTTTCGGGGGGTCCAGTCCAGCGGGGGGGCTACAGATCAAAACGAAAAATGACGGTTCCATGCTATCCATGTGGGGGTACATGCCCACCAAGTTTTGTGTACCCCGGTCTTTCAGTGTCCCGGGAATCCTTGTTGGTGTACGTCACTAAATGTACACATAAATTATTTTATTGTAAGGCCCCCCATGAACGAAAGTACACAAAACTTGGCATGCATTCGGAGGGTGTCATAATGATCCTACACTTTTAATTTCGTGCAGTTTTGACCTTGTCAGCCAGAGATATTGTGATGAAAACACCTAATTTTTTGCTTTTTAATTTTTAACTAGGTGGCGCTATACATGAAATAAGTGGTAATGGGATGGGTTAACATGCCCCCTTAAGACCAACATACATAAAAAAGGTGGACCTCCTAGGCCCTACGGTTCTCGAGATATTCACAGAAAACTGTCTCCGGCCACCTACAGGCCAGTTGGTGTATAGTAACATAAATTCATTTATTGTGTGGCCCCCCATGAACGGAATTCCACAAAACTTGGCGTGCATACAGAGGGTGTCATAATGATCCTACACTTCCAATTTCGTGCAGTTTTGACTATGTTAGGTCACAGATACCTTCAATTACAACACCTCATTTTTACTTTTTTGTGTTTAACTAGGTGGCGCTATACATGAAATGAGTGGTTATGGAATGGGTTGACATGGCCCCTTGAGATCAACATACAAAAAAAAATGGTCCCCCTAAACCCTACGGTTTTCGAGATATTCACAGAAAACTGTGTCTGCCCTACCCTCCTTTCGGGGGGTCCAGTCCAGCGGGGGGGCTACAGATCAAAACGAAAAACGATGGTTCCATGCTATCCATGTGGGGTTACATGCCCACCAAGTTTCGTGTACCCCGGTCTTTCAGTGTCCCGGGAATCATTGACGGAAATTTGGGCATGCGAAAAAGAAAAAAAAGAAAAAAAAATCTGACTAAACCTATATGACCGCCGCTTCGTTGCGCGGCGGTCATAATAACACTCGTATTCTATTTTCAACTGTTGATAAGTTAACAAATCCCCCTCACAATTAGCGCCTGAACTTCTCTCAACTAATAAATGCAATGAGTTTTCATCTTTTTTTAAAGGTAAAATTGACAAAATCAGACTCAACATATCTGCTCAATTACAAATTCAACAACCTGAACTTCCAGCAACAAACAGAGGGAAACTAAACTTGATGTCAGAGTTCAGCTTGATAGACTACGAAACACTTGAAAAAACGGTACAGAATCTCAGCCCTTCCACATGTGTCTTAGACACTCTGCCTACCAATTTCTTCAAAACTGTTTTTCACCTCATAGCGGCGGATGTCCTTCAAATTGTAAATGTATCATTGCTGTCTGGCACTTTTCCTAAGTCACTGAAAACAGCTGTTGTAAAGCCACTTCTCAAGAAGAATAACCTGGATGCCTCCATGCTAAACAATTACAGGCCCATATCCAATCTACCTTTTATTGGCAAAATTATTGAAAAAGTAGTCTTTAATCAATTAACCACCTTCCTAACATCAAATGGGTATTTTGATTACTTTCAGTCTGGTTTTCGGGCAAATCACAGCACTGAAACAGCTCTCATTAAAGTTTCCAATGACATACGCCTCAACACAGATTCAGGTAAAACATCAGTCCTAGTGCTACTGGACCTTAGTGCAGCATTTGACACTGTTGATCACAATATTTTACTACACAGACTAGAACACTGGGTTGGATTTACAGGCATAGTTATCAGCTGGCTAAAATCATATCTACAAGAAAGGAGCTTCTTTGTTGCCATCGGAAACTGTACCTCAACACCAACGTCCTTGACCTGTGGTGTTCCCCAGGGGTCGATCTTGGGGCCACTATTATTCAACCTCTATATGCTCCCACTTGGACAAATCATTCAAAATAATTTGATTTCATATCATAGCTATGCAGATGACACACAAATTTACTTAGCTCTATCACCAAACAACTATGGTCCTCTTGAATCTATGTGTCAGTGTATAGAACAAATCAACACCTGGATGTCTCAAAATTTTCTTCAGCTGAACAAAGAAAAAACTGAAGTAATTATATTTGGTAAAAATGAGGAAAGACTTAGGGTTGCCACTCTCCTTGACACAAAAGGGTTGAAGGCAAAGGATACTGTTAAAAATCTTGGTGTATTAATTGACAGTGATCTAAATTTCAACAGCCACATGAAAGCGATAACTAAATCAGCTTTTTACCACCTCAAAAATATTGTCAAACTCAGAGGGCTGATGTCAAAACATGACTTAGAAAAACTCATTCATGCATTTATCTCCAGCAGGGTTGATTACTGCAATGGACTGTTCACAGGCCTTCCTAAAAAGACTATTAAACAGCTTCAGGTGATACAAAATGCAGCAGCTAGGACTCTAACAAAAACTAAAAGAACTGACCACATTACTCCAATTCTTAAGTCCTTGCACTGGCTTCCAGTAAGTCACAGAATTGACTTTAAAGCACTATTGCTTGTTTATAAATCAGTAAATGGAGCAGGACCTAAATACTTGTCAGACATGCTTCAGCAGTACACACCTTCTCGTCCTCTCAGGTCCCAGGTGAAAAACCTGCTAGTAAAACCTACAGTTAGAACTAAACATGGTGAAGCAGCTTTTAGCTGCTATGCGGCTCAGCTGTGGAACCAACTTTCGGATGACATTAAAAAGGCCCCAACTGTAGCCAGTTTTAAATCTAGACTTAAGACCAAACTGTTCTCAGACGCTTTCTGCTAACTGTGCCGAGTTACAAATTCTGAATCTGCCGCGATAATTATTCTACTTTGTCTTTTATTACTTTTTTTACTACTTTTGCCTTTGTTTTTGCTTACTAATTATTCTTTATTTTTAAATGATTTTACCTTGTGTTTTATGTTTTCTTTTTATTATGATCTTTACCTTTTAACTATTCTTTGACTATATTGCCCTTCTATGCTTTTATTTGTTATTATCGTTTGGTTTTGTTTATGTAAAGCACATTGAATGACCTCTGTGTATGAAATGTGCTATATAAATAAAATTGACTTGACTTGACTTGACTTGACTTATGCATCGCTTCCTGCCAGAACTTTTATGGGCTTTTCCCATTTGTGTGATGTTAGCATGCTTTCCCCCACATCGGGGGCGGTAACCTTTCCAAACCTCTTAGCAATCTGTATCAATAGAGAGCCGAAGTCACGCCCCTTCCGTTGGCCACCATGGGACCTATCTTTTGAAAAATTATGAACGGCAGTCAATGGCAAAAGAGAAATTATTTTCTGGTCCTGATCGACTTGTGCCTTGAATTACATATGATGTTTGTCAATTTTAAAGACAATTTTTCATGTAAAAACATTTGCAGTGAATTGTTTTGTAACTATTGAATTGCAACATTGTGAAAGATCGTAATTCCAATGACTACAAAGCCATCAGTCACGCTAGTGACGTTAGCCCATTCAGAGCCACACCAGATTGCAGCGTAATAATCAAGGGAAACCATGTGCGCAGCAGCACAATGATATCATGCAGCACCTGAAAATAGTCCCCTTAGGCTAACTTCCAGCAACAAGGTTGAGCTGCAGCAGACGAATTGGTTAGTGACTGGATTATTAGGCCTGAATTAGAGTAAAGTTCCATGTCAAATCAGCCTAGAAAATTGCCACGTTTCATTTTCTGGTGGTCTTATTACACTTTCTAACCTGAGAGGAGACAAGTTTTTTTTTTCTTTTTAAAACATGTTACTGGTATCAAATTCTAAATGAACATATATTTTCCATGAAATAGTGATATGTCATTTTCAACATATGATGTTTTCTGCGTCCTTTTTGCAGCTAAATATTTATGAGATTTGTGAGAGTTTACAAGATTTGCAGATTATCAAATTCTGTTTTTATTTGCATTTTACACAACGTCCCAACTTTTTCTGATTTGGGGTTGTATGTCAGTGGATACAACGCCAATCCTGACAGAAAAACAATTGCACAATAACATCTATTAAGGCTGTAATGATACGTGAACTGCAACCAAAACTGTGATACACAATCTTCATCTTGTGTTGCGGTTTGAGAAGACAGAACTACAGATACAGCCCCTTGAGCTTTCAATGCAGCCAAACCAATTTTTTCATTTCAGAGTGAATATTATAACACATGATTATTGTTCTATTTCATCATTTGCCCTAATGTACCGTTGCATTTTAATTTCTGCTTCTACTCTTGATGGTAAAACCAAAGCATGAACATTCCTCAACTAGCTTGAGAGATATCATGCACCTTGACCCCACAACATTAAAAACCTAATCACTTCATCCCAATATCCCTTCGCCATATTTGCTTCCACCTTTAAGCCTAATTCACTCTGTACTAATGGAGCTAAAATCATACATTTCATTTGCAATATCAGTATAGTACTCTTTAGGGTCTAGGAATGTATGTACTTTGTCCTTTATACTTGTGTAATGTTTATGCGCCACCAATCTCTGATGATTTGGTTAATTTGTTATGTACACACATTGTGCTATTTGCATAATGTCTTAATTGTGCTGTATTTACATCAAATTTGCATTTTTATCAAATTTATCATGATATCATTATACAGATAAGAAATAATACCTAATATAGATTTTAATTATATCACACAGCAGTAGGGAAATGCATGATAATTCTAGATAGATAGATAGATACAGTAGATACATACATACATACATACATACTTACTTTATTGATCCCCAAGGGGAAATTCAAGATATGCAATTCAAGAATTCTATGGGCATTTTATACCTGTATAAATACCTGTACCTCTTCCAACCCCCTCCATTTTTTATTTTCAGGAGTGGTACCTGTAACCTGCGTTGTGTTGAACTGTGCGGCTAAGCCCTGCACACGCCCGGACTGGAACCCTCAAACAGCAGTACTTCGGATCGGAAGCCCAGGCTGCTAGCTCTCTTGCCAGCACTACTAAGGCATCTGGAGGGAGGTTACCAATGCACAAACTGCACAGCTACGGACCAGCTGGCTGCTGTTACATACGCAAGAACCATCCTACCAGGGAAACCACGGAAGAAACCCTTCAGATGGTGGTTTTAAATTATTTAAAAGGAACAGCAGACAGAGGGTTTTTTGGGGGGATACTTTGTATCTGTTTTAACATAATATTTGTCATGTTATTAATGAATTATTTATGTTATTATATTTATAATGCATCTCTTTTTTATAGGCTTGTTGTAAGGTTGTGCCATATTTTCATATTAAAGTAATTTCAGAACAGTTCTATGTCTC
This sequence comes from Alosa sapidissima, assembly GCF_018492685.1. Classification (NCBI taxonomy): domain Eukaryota; kingdom Metazoa; phylum Chordata; class Actinopteri; order Clupeiformes; family Clupeidae; genus Alosa; species Alosa sapidissima. Next base: position 5,513,625 of record NC_055965.1, read on the forward strand.
ATATAATTTTAATTAGTAATTAATAAAAACTATATGTTGTGTTATGCCCATTAAATGTGACCTTATCGTAATTAACATCATTGTTGCTTTATGTGTTTTATTATTTGCTATCATCAATAGGCTAATTTAATGGACACTGTCTAGGATTTGGTTTCATTTCTAAAGTTCTTATGAGTTATGGCGTGTATATTAGGCTATGGTATTTGTTTGTTTTCATGCATTGACATTATAGTTTACTATTGCTGTTTTCCTTAATGAAGTCTTACCAACATTTTAAAACTGTCCTTAACATTTTAAACTAATGTTTAACTAATCTATTTGAACAAAAGTATTTGCTAAATCATGTAGCTTACCATAACCATAATGTTTTTTTAGTCTCTTTAGAGCCATAGCTGAACATACTTTTACTATAAGATGACATTTACTGTAATTAAGATTATGGGTTATATAAACAATCAGAAGGGATAAATGAATAAAGAAAATCTGGGCGGGAAGAGGTTGGCAAAGCTGCGGCTCGTTAGCCCCTTGAGCCGTCAGCGGACCGCGGTAGAACCGATGTGCAAAAACCCAGCGGCCCCAACATTGCATGACACATTAAACTCAACCAGGGCCCACTTCCCCGAAAGCATCTTAAGCCTAAGAGCGTCGTAAAGTCCCTCTTACGAACGTCTTAAGATTTGCCGACTGTTTCCCGAAACCATCGTAGCTTAAGAGCATCGTGAAAACACTCGTAGATCTACGAGTGCTCCAGAGTACTCGTTACCGGCTAAGAGCGTCTTAACAGTACTTCTCACTGAGGTCACCAACAGGACATACAGAGGAATTACAATTTAGAATACATAATCCAATTTACGTTCCCATTCTTTATTGTGTTTACCTGTGATGAATCAGATTTTAGCGTGCAAAATAGCCTACATTTAATGGTCATAATAATGTGATGAAAAGCGGACAAAAATGCAATCAAGTTATGAAATGAGACGTTGCCAGAATAGTTTGACATTATCTTTGCTAAGAGAATATTTTATTAGGCCTATGAGGTAAAAAGCAGAGAAAGCAACATGTGGTTTAGTCTGTAGCCTACTGCATCAAAATCTAAGCCTACACATTTCCTCTCTTTCTTACTCGACTTCTTTCTTATCTTCAAACGTGTTCTTAAGTGGCACCGCGAAAAATTATTGCATGGTGCAACAATCTAATCTTAAAATAATTACAATTATTTATGTATCTGTGTGGTATATAACCTACTTGGGATCCTTACATGCAGATGTCAAAGTGTTTCTATTTTCGTATTGATGTGAATTAATGTGTAGATCCGAAGTTTAAATGGTAGGCCTATAGCTGTGACGTGCAGTCACCTGACATCACCGTCAAATCAGAGGATATTTCAGAACTATTAACTATTAAGAGCATCTTAAGAGCAGTGCATGCGCATTCACGCTACGAGCATGTTCGGGAAACAGTCGGAAAAACCAAACGAACGATCGTAAGATGAATCGTAGAAAACCCTCTTAAGAGCGTGTCTCCGTCGTTATCGGGGAAGTGGGCCCCGAATCGCCACCATCGATGTCAACAGACCAAGTCGATTGCCAAGTGTGCTCTGGAAATTCAAAAAAAAAAAAAACATAGTCCATTATTTCTTTTGAAATTGAAATGAAGTTGTATGGACTGGACTATGTTTTTTTATTTTTTTTTATTTTAACGGCGACGAAATTGTGAATTTCCAGAGCACACTTGGCAATCGACTCCTACGGACTTTCCCCTAAAGATGGCAGCAAAGATGGCAACATTTCCGGAAAGGTACTGGCTTGATGAAATTCATTCTGGACTTTCTATCCGACCACATAAAGACCTCGGGATACTTCGGTTTGGCTTTAGGGACCCTTTACTCACTACCACGTAAGTGTAATGTTGTTTGGAACTGTAGAAGAGGTATAAAAATAGCGTTTTGTAGCGGCGAAATAATATGCCCTTCTCACTTCCACGCTAACGAGTTTTGACTAAAAACGGTAACATCGAACTTTCCCAAAACACATCCGAATGACATGATTTGGATGTCAACTCAACGTATGTACTCCCAATCATCCGTAAATTGATCTAAAGTGCATTTTACTCCGGATAATTCCTTTAATGTGACAATCATATTATTAAACATAGACTTGGAGCAATGATTTACTGAGGAACTATTTTTTATGGATGCTTCAGGTAGTTCGTTGCCCCACCTGCCCATATGGACCACACACGCCTGGCCAAGCTTCCGACGCCCGACAAAACCACCCCGAATGGACTGGACACACCTTAAATGTAAGCTTTTCGCTATCGATAATGCATTTTAGATCGGCATGATAGGGTCCTGAGTGTGTCACCTCCCCTCCCTCCCTCTCCAGAGCCTCCAAACATCTGCTTTGTGTTTGTGTTTTACATTCCTCCAAGCCTCAAATGAGCCTCTGAAGCATCACCATGCAATTAGCCTTCAGGCTTCTGTCTCCATTCCTCTCTCGCTATCTCTCTGTCTCTCTCTCCCTCCCTCTCTCCCTTTCCCCCTCTGTCATTCTCTGTCAGATCTCTAGAACACAGCTCAGCCCCACACTGTGGTTCTGTCCAACTGTCCTTCCTCTTTAGACTGGACTGGATGCACTTCATTGAACCCCTGATGGGATATTAATCGACAAGCAAACAAAACTTAGCTGTTAATACCGACACACTTAATTCTACTTAAAAGGTCAATATGGGGTAACCATTTAGCGCTAAGGTGGGTAACAAATTAAAGGGACACCAGGCAAGCCTGATGCTTTTTCTCTACGAAACTCCCCCCTCGCTCGATCTGAAGCTCTTTTTTTTTTGTTTAAGTCTTCTGTCAAGGGTTTTCGCTGCTTCTTTGCCGGCTCTGCCATTATACACACGTTTGCAACAATCTCTAGCGTTTTGTTAGCCTGCCCCTGTGCTGTAAACTGATCCTGCTTCGGTCGGCGGGTAGGATACACCGAACTTGCAAGTGGGATATTCTTCCTACAGGCAGTAAGGGCGGGCGAGAGAGCCTTCATTCGCCCCGTAATGAGTCATTTAACCATATACCGACTTACGAAGATGATTAATTAACACGAAAACGTTGCCTGGTGTCCCTTTAATTTAAGGCTGACTAAAAGGGCACGCTCCTACCTGCGATGATAACACATCTCTCTCTCTCTCTCTCTGTCTTTCTCTCTCTCTCTCTCTCACACACACACACACACACAATGTGACAATATCAAGTTACACTCCTTACACTGTAAAATGTAAATCAGTGTGCAACACTCTGCACTTGGATGACAGTTATTGTAAACCTGGCCATTACCCTATACTGTACATACTATATAGTTTTGCTGTTTATAAATAAACTACATTAATTGTAGGCTGTAGTTAAACTGTAATAGGCTACAAGGGCCCGAATCCATAAGGTAAGACAATCAGCTGGAGCGAGTAGACTCACCTTTCCCGGTCATTGTTGCTATAGCCCTGGCTACCGTGTACTCCAGCTCCTGTACTCCAGCTCTGTAGACCTGCTCCGTGACCCCAGACCTGCAGATGGACAGTGGATTCACACCAAACAGGGTTTTACACTGGTACAGGTGTGGCCCCGCCTCGGTTGATGAGGTCATAGGTGTGGCCCCACCTCCACTGCTGAGGTCACATGTGTGGCCCGCCTCCACTGCTGAGGTCACAGGTGTAACCTGGCCTAAGACCAGATAAGGTGTGTGTGTGTGTGTGTTGGGACAACTGAGCAGCGGAAGGCAAAATAAATCATTCCAATGTAAACATTTTAAAGAGTTATTAAATAGGACAACCCACCTGCTAGTCAACTGTTTGTCAATTTACTGTGAATTTACACTAACTCAAGCTCAAACAGACGACTTGGTGATTTAGGAACTGTGAGTTATCTTGAACTAACATCCACATCAATGGCATATCCTCCACAAAGTACTTCTCTTTGTCTTGCAATTCTTTCACAACGGAAATTGTGTCATAGGGCTCAAACAATGGCTCATTTGTATTTTGTCTCACTATCAGCAAAATATACAACAGATAGCTTGTATGAAATGAACTTAATTCCATTTTATTTATTTATACTTGTACCTTGAGAACAAGAGGCACAGAAAGACGGAGGGGAGGGAGGGGCGCAGGATATAATTCCAGGACGAATACACCTTTAACATACAGCATACATACAGTTTGGAGCGCTATTTGAGCAGGATCTGATTATTTGAGGCTGCAAAAGAGTTACAGAAACACACACTCACGTCACAGAAACACACACCCAACAACTGTAGTGTTTGTCAAATGCTGTTTTATTAACACCATTAGTGTTATTCTTCTTGATCTGACATTGTTGCCATTGTCGTAACCATTGATAACAAAGCTGACTCAAAGATGGCTTGAAAAGAAACAGGAGGGTTCGTATTTGAATGGGCTTTCCCACTTGTCACTTTCATTTGGGAGTTCTATTTGATGTCCTAAGCCTGATTGTTCAAGGGCGGCATTACAGTGACAAAAACTGTATCAGTTTAGAAATGAATTATACTAAATGCTACATTTCACCCTTGGTCCCACATAACAAAGTGTAAAAAATCTCTCACTTTTTCTCTGTGAAAAGGACTATGCCAATTATTTTTTTACAACGTTCACAACATGTAAGCATAACAATATGTAAGATTAACATGTGTCCAGACATATGAATTGTCAGCATTTATCTAGTTTGACTTGATAATTACTGGTGACTACATTTTGACTGTTTTCTTGTGTTTCTAAAAAAAAAAACATTAATTCATGTGATTGCATTTTTTTTTTATTTATAGCACCCCTCAGTGGTGAAAATGAGATTGAAAAGTACTCATTTCATTTTCTTTTAGAAATGTTAAAATGGCAGATTTTTTGCCTTTAATTCAGCTGTCGGAGCTGAGGCAATTTAGAAACATAATAAAATCTACACATCAAATTTAACACATTAACTCTAATGTGCCATAACCTTTTTCTTTCTTTGCAATTCTATCGACATGTGAAAAAAGACCTTTCCCTAATAATATGTCGTCAGTGTCTTCAGTTCCAAGCGTTGTGTGCTGTGTCTAGAATTGCACGCATCTTTTTGGTACACGACCACTGATCCATTGGGAACGAAACCCTTTTCGTTGTTTTCAACACTTTCCTCAACCACAGCTGAGACAATGAGTGTGTACGTTGGTTTGGTTTCACAGATCTGCATTCTGCTGATTGTCTTGTGCTGTAAAACGAGCTCAACTGCGTCTGAAACACTCATTTGCATTTCCTTTCTTTTTTTACACTTTGCGGTGTGGGATCAGTTGTGGACCACCGTGGACTAAACTGAAGTCCTGTAGTTCTTCGTGTCTTTTCTACAGGCCAGATCCTCCAGTCTGACTCAAGGTGCAAAACAAAATCTTTAGATGCAGGAGTTGAATTGAGGAAAAAGACATTACTTCTCTTTTAACGGTTACAAAATACATCCTTAACAACAGCAGAGACCTCTTAAGAGGTTCTAATTGCACACATTTTAGTTTTATGGATCCCTCACAATTGTCCGTAAAACAAAGACTTGGGGGGAAAATATACATTTATACAGATAACTCTACATAAATGCTTATCTCATACACTGTATGTTGTCTACTTTCACCTAAATAGAAGGCACTTCGGACCATTAAAATACTGATAATTAAATATCTTTATGTGCAAATAAAAAAACAACAACAGCTAAATGGTTTAAAAAACACACATACACATACACACAAAACACACATACACACACACACACACACACACCCACAAGAATGCTCAGCTGCTGATTTCAAATAGGAGAAATCTATTATTACCGTAAGTGAATGCTTATCTGTTAATGTTTAAACATAATGTGTCAGGGAGTAGACCGTGACCAGGTCCGTGTCAATGGAAGCACAGAGCAGCAATACGTGACAAAGGACAATAAAAAAAAAAAGCTAATACAATCAACATTAAAAATGTTTCGTCATCACAGAAATATTATAGAATGAATCCTATCAGCTGATTGGCTGACTGACTTTATACTCATGAAACAACAGCACAGCCACAATGGTGCAAAAAGAGGTGTGGGCTTGTGACAGCTAGCATAGCCGGCATACTGCGCTGACTCAGATACTGCGTATTCAATGATGGTCGGCATAGAGACCATGTGAGTCACTTCGTTTACTTTCCTAAATTGTTTCATAAGTGCAATACCGCACCCTGATAGCCTTGTGATGGATGAACAAGGGTGTCTCAGTTTGAGATAAAAACTCAAAAGACGGGAATAGGTGGACCACAGTCTCCACATCCTCTTGAGGAAAACGTGAGGAGGAGGATCAGGGAACCGAACGCTGACGCAAAGCACCTGTCAAACACATCTCACGTTCAGTAAACAACAGGCGGTCAGTTCAGAGGCCCGTGAGCTGCGTCCACCTAGCAGATCCCTGGACTTATCCAAAGAGTGAATCTACAAATGGCCTGGAGCATTAATGTGTTCGCTTAACCTGCTTCTCTGTACCTACTTACTGTCAATACTTGTTGTTACCTAAAAGAACTTTTGTATCTCTAGTAGGCTATTTTTTCATGGAAGCCATGTGTCTTGACTCACATTTGTTAAGCAGTTATATGAGCAGTACCATGGTCCAAGTCCTGCAGTAGGCTATGCTACTGGTCCTCCTTGTTACACAGCTAGTAATATGTATAGAATTTACTCTTCTCTCAGCTTACATTTAGCTTTTTATTTCACAGATGTGTCATGCTAAGCTAGAGTTTGTTAAGTATGTGCAATAAGCAGCAATGTGATGATTGTCCACCAAGAGCTTCTTTTTGAGGCTTGTCTGAGTGCAACGTCAACTTCTAACCTTTGAGAAGGGGGCAACTGAAGCGGCAGGGTAGGTTAGTGTCACAGACGAAAAAAGCAAAGCGTTTAACTCGGCTTCAAAACTTAAAAGCTCATGGTCCGTTCTTGCTGTCTCCACAGCCTGTCAGAACTGTTTCAGTTGCACCACACTATTGCATGGGGTTTGTCTGCCTAGAAATCACACACAAATAGCATCAATTTTCATACAAAGACTCAGAAGCCCCGAACAAAGGAATTCATATAAAAGAACATTTGAGATATGAGACGTTGATGTGTTGCCTTTCGTCAGAGAAAAAAAAACTTTTAAAGAACATTTTAAAAACAAACAAACAAACAAACAAACAAATGTATCTTTGTTGTTTTTGTTTGCTATGTCATGAAGTAGAGGTCCTGTAAAACTGAAAGAAAAAAAAATGGTTCTAGAACAGCATAAAGTGCAAAAGAATGCTTTGACAGACAGCCTTAAGGGGGCTGTTATGTTGCTGGACTGTCAGGGTAAATTGCCTTTGAGAAGCACTCTGAAATGTATGGACCCCTAAGAAGCCACAGTTAGAGTTCCCCGTATTTGGAAATACATCTGTATCCTGTCACTAGTTTCTTTACTACCTTGCGTTCCCTTACAATGCTTGTTTTTGCATTCCCTTGTGTTACCGTTGTATTCCCTCACAATAACAAGTGTGTGAGCACAATAGTATTGCCACAGAATGTAGAGGGTTTGGGAGGGAAAGCAAAATTTGTTGAAAGGAAAGGCAAACGTGTGTCAGAGAGAGAGAGAGAGAGGAAAAAGAAACAAAGTTCTGTCCCATGGTGGCCTCTCAGGGTCTCTGACTGAACCTACAGTGACCGTGTCCTCACTGTCGTCACACTGCATGACCGCATAAGCCTCAGGACAGATGGCTTGGAGTGAGTCACATGTCCAGTCACACCTCTGGAACTGCCTTATTGCCCTTTCTCTTTAGCATGGAGATGCTACCCCCTCGCAAGTTGTTCACCAGGAGGAAGCAACATGTCGTTGGTTAAGACATGCTTATTTCATAGGCCTCAGGTAGGAATGTTCAAGTAAACTGTCCCATAGCTTCCAACTCTTATTTCGATCTTCTGTAGGGAACGAATAGGGTTATTCTGTTATAGCTTTCGTTGAGAGAGACAAAAAAAGCGTTCAATTCTATCTATGAATCGTTGTAGGAATGGTGGAAATTCGTCCCTTCGCCAAAATTTCTCAACACACCCACATGCTCTCACACACTTTCTCTCACTCACACACAACCACACACATGTGCACACACATACACACATACACCCATTCAGCACCCTTTCCCGAAGGGCCCCGCTGCTTAGCTGACCACAGCCGGCCTTAACACCACCATCCCGGGTGGAATGACAACCCAGGACATGGGGTCGCGTCCGAAGCCCACCTCTTCCTCTTCTCCATCCTCCTCATCCATCCTCTCCTCGTCGTCCTCATCATCCTCCTCCTCCCTGGCCCTCTTGCGGCCCCGGACTCTGCCGGCCAGCAGGGGCCCCAGCCCCAGAGAGGCCCCCGGGAACAGAGGCGAGAGCAGGGACGGGGGCTTGCCCAGGCCCAGGTGCCCGCCGTGGGACAGGCCTGGGGTGGAGGCCACCCGGCTCCCCAGCGCACTCAGATCCAGGGGCCCGATGTTGGACAGGGGCAGCGAGGCTCCGCCAAGGCCCTGCAGGCCGTGGCCCCCGAAGAGGGCCGCGGCAGCCGCTGCAGCCCCCGGAAGGACGATGTGGGCCCCGGCGACGTAGGGCAGCTCGGGCGGAGGGGTGGAGTCGCCCTTGGGCTGGGCGCAACCAAGCATGGGGGGGCCCCCGGAGGAGGCCACCAGGCGACCGGCCTTCAGAAGGGCCTCCATGCCAGATGAGGGGTTCTGCTCCTGGGCCACGAAGTGACCGTGGGCCTTGATGTGCTTGCGCAGGGAGCTGGGGTCAGTGTAGCGCTTCAGGCAGCCCACCATCTTGCAGAAGTAGGGCTTGTCCACATAGTGCGTGCGCGTGTGCTTGAAGCGGTCACTGGAGTTGGAGTAGCGCTTGTTGCAGCCCTCATAGGGACAGATGTAGGGCTTCTCGCCTACAGGAGAGAGAAAGAGAGGTATGCAGGTATGGTAAGGTATGTCATTGTGGGTGGGTGTTTGTATGCACTCAGAAGTGTGTGTGAGCATGTGTTTGGGGGTGTGTGTATGTATGTATGTATGTATGTATGTATGTATGTGTGTGTGTGTGTGTGTGTGAGATCTTGTCGTAATGTAACTGATCATAAGGATCCCCACTAAGCTATTAAAACATGTCAAGGTGTCTTTTATGGGGACAAAATTATTGTCCCCACTAAGTTAACAATGTTTTGTTTCTTAGGCATGTGGTTAGGGTTAGGGATAGGGTGTGGTATAGTCACAGTTATGTATTCTATGGTTACATTCTATGGACACAAATTAATTATTTACTATTGAGTGGCTGGTGAAAGAATCAAAAATGGTTGGCACATTTATTTTTTTCAAAAGTTTCCAAAATATCCAACCCTAAAGACAGGATATAAATGTTTGTATATGTGTGTCAGGGTGTGTGTGTGTGTTTAGGCCTACATGCTATAAAAAGGGTCTAAATGTGAGAATTTGTGTATATGTGCATATATATTGACCCATAGGTATGTGTATTTTTGTGTGTGTGCATGAATGTACAGATACTGTATATCTCCATTAGTGTGTGTATGTGTGATGACAAGGGAGGCTTTCCTTCCTGTGTGTGAGCAGTTCTGAAAACAAATGTGTATGCGTGTCTGGTTTTCTTACCTGTTTGTGGGCAGTTCTGTATGTGTGTGTGTGTGGTTTTCCTACCCGTGAGCAGTTGTGCATGTGAGTGTGTATGTTTGTATATGTGTGTGTGTGTGTTTGTGTGTGTGTGTGTGTGTGTGTGTGTGTGTGTGTGTGTGTGTGTGTGTGTGTGTGTGTGTGTGTTTGAGTGCAGCTATGGGCAGTATTTCTGACACATGTATTTAAAATACGAATACAAAATACAAAATATTACTTTGTAATTTGTATTTGATTTGAATGATGGAAATGCCTTCATATTTTGTATCAAAATACTTTATTTTGTTTTGTATTTTTTTTTTCAATCTGTAAAATATACTGCTCAAAAAAATAAGGGAACACTTCAATCATACACTGGATCGGTACTCTGACACTGTTTGGTTCTGAGCACAAGTGAAACTTTTGAGGCGAGTGTTTTATTTTGAAAGAACTGTCAGACATTCTGTGAATGTAGTTTGAGAATGGAGAAAAGGGTGGAAGGTTTCAAAAATGTGTTTTAACAATTGTGGAAAACTGTAAGTGTTCCCTTATTTTTTTGAGCAGTATACTTAAGACATAGCGTGATGACATCATACATTAAAAGTTAGGACTGTCCAATTTATCAGACCGTATAAAAGAGTCAGTTTTGAATGAAACACAACCTTTTTGTGTTCAAATAGTCTTAACAGTAGTTTTAAAATAGTTTTAATTGAGTAGTCCATTTTTCTAATTGAATCATGTAAGGTAAGCGTACTGTATATGCAGAGGGGAAAAAAAGGAAAAGAGAAATTGTCACGTTTCGAGACCATTTGGAGCTGAGTTGCATCTATGTTATGCTCGGAGATGAACCATGCTTTGTGAATACTGTGGCACAACATTCAGCATGTTTCATTTTAAGACTTCATCTTGAAGTCCTATCAAAGTTATCTTCCTTTAACAAATAATAATAGCTGATCTGCTGACTTCCATCTCTCAAGTCTGTGTCTGTAACCTAGGCAATGAAATTAAGTTAATTCACCATTGGTTTTTAATGACATGAGTAACAGGCTATGCAAATGTTGCCAAACCTTTACATCTGAACATAGCCTAGTTCCTTCTAACTATCCAGTTAGCTCACATAATGTTTTGTTGTAATTTGCAGTGCTCAGCTGAAATGCATTGAACATTGCATGACACTCCTCTGCGATCCAAGACAGGTTCTCCTCGAGTTGTTTGGTCTCTCCTTCTAAAGGGAAAGGCACCTAACATATTATATTATATTATATTATATTATATTATATTATATTATATTATATTATATTATATTATATTATATATATGGGTCACTCTATAATTCAGGGTACATTTCCCGTCTCCATGATAAAGATTTAGTTTATTATCAAAAAAATAAATCTTTATGGAATCAATTTTGAACAATTATGCTAATAAAACACCCTTTCACCAATAACAATGCTTTATATTTATTTTAGACCCAATTTATCCACAAAATATTAACTAAATTACTTCTACACCCCATATTATGACTGTCTCCGACTACAGAGTCATGCATTTAACTTGACTAAACATGATGTTATCAAGTCTAACAATCTATTTTTTGGAGATTCATTTACTAACTGTTACAACATCAGTTATATACAATGCCTATTTTCTGTCCGTCTCAAAGTTCTTGTCAACTCTGTTAACTGCTTAAAATCTACACAGACTTTGAATATGAAGCATGATGGCTACATAGAGAGATGTTACATTTGCATGTGACAAATTTACTGCCATATACAAATTAATAGACGTTGTGCACACAAAAATGTATGTTTCTTTTTCAGCCGTAAACTAAATTATGTAGCTACAGTGATGAAACACACCAGTGATAGTGCTGAATAACTGAAAACTGTACAAATGCTATGTGGTCTAAATCAGACCTGGCTTCTAATCATTCTTATCATTCATTGAATTAGTCACTGAGTCATTGTTGCTGATGTTGAAGTAGACAATCTACTGTATTACTGAACATCATCATTATGAGTCATCAAGGAAAAGTTCTTTGTACATGAGTTACTTTAAAACTAACCTTTATTTAGGTGACCATAAGATTACATTGGGATGTCAGTAACAGGGGGGTCAGCATATTTGACTATGGAATGCCTTGTCAGGCAGAGAAAGTCTGATGCTGTAAGACATTGTCTACTTCATCAACTCACCAATCAATTGATAGATTTCATACTCCATTGAAAAAGTCTTTATAGTATTTTCAAAATACAAAAAACAGTATTTTATTTTGATACATGGCATGGCTACTGTATTTTGAAGTTTCATTTGATACATATATGAGTAAGGTATTTGGTATTTTATTTCCAAATACATTTGATGTATTTTTACCCATCCTTGTGTGTGTGTGTGTGTGTGTGTGTGTCAAGTGTCAGCATTTGTGTATGTGTTATGTGTATGTTAGGGTTTTCCTACCTGTTTGTGAGCAATTTTGTATGTGACTGTGTAAGGTTTGTGTGTGTGTGTGTGTGTGTCTGGTTTTCATAGCTATCGCTAGTGGTTGTGTATGTGAGTGTGAGTGCATGTGTATGTGTATGTGTGTGTGGTTTTCCTACCTGTGTGTGAGCGGTTGTGTATCTTGAGGTTCTCCAGGCGTGAGAAGCTCTTGTTGCAGGTAGGGCAGTGGTGAGGCTTCTCGTTGGTGTGGGTGCGAACATGGATCAGCATTTTGTACCTGCATGATAATAAAAACAAGACAGGTCAGGTCAAGAACAGATCAGTTTAGACAATGATATTGTCTGACTTTATTAACTATTATTATTATTATTATTATTATTATTATTATTATTATTATGACTTTGTTTCCTTAACACCCCATAGAAACATATTTTTATCTTATAACTTTTTCTATTAAGAGATAAAGTTATAAATTCCACATGTTTTATGAAAATAGTTTATCTTGAAAGGTAGGACTAAGGATACAAACAAAAGTCAAAAGTCAAAAACATATTTTCCATTTCATTAGTTACTTTTCCATACTGACTTTACAATTAACATTACAGATCACCCATAAAGAAGCGGTTAAAGCCTTACCTGGCGTTAAAACCACGCCCTCTGCGTGCGCACCCCTCCCAGTGGCAGCAGTACCCAGAATCCTTTTCAGGCTTCACATGAAAGTCATTAACGTGATCCACCAAGTCCTGCAGCGAGTCGAACAGCAGGCGGCACTAGAGAGCAAGATGTGAGACAGAGAAAACGACAGGAAGAAAAGAAAGAGTTGCAGAAAAGGAGGGGCAAAGAAGGAAACAACGAACAATTTAGATTCCACATGTCGGTATAGCGGGCACTTGAAAATGTACTTTTTGAAATCAAATTCATAACCTTATTACAGCATGATGACCAAGAACCAAAAAAGAAATAGCAAGTGAACGTAATCCCTGATACATATGAGATACACTAACTTCTTTAGGTTATAAGATGGTAATAATCTTCACAAACTCTAACCTAAACTATAGAGCTATTCCCTGTTCTTACCCAGTAATGTGGCAATACACTGTGTTTAATCTTCTCAGAAACATTACTGAAACACTGAAGTCCAGTAGTTTTTTTTTTGTTATCGTGCATTCAGGCACTCCCAAGTTTAATGCTGTTAACAGTTAGTCCTAAGGGGCGTTCTTTCTACTTTGACCACCAGAGGGTGCATGGTTGCTCCTAACACGGTCTGAGGTCTTCTTCAGGAATTATTGGACTAATGTTTTAAAAAATACGCCCTGTTGTCTATTTAGTACACGCCATATGCTGCTCAGATAGCAGGGAATAAAGCATGAAAGTAAATATGGAGGACATCTTAATTATTTAAAGTTATAACTTGATAAGTTATACGTTTATACCTTTCTTGTTATTTCCTTTGGAACATTGTTTTTAAAAATCTCTACATATCAAATTCTTCTATGCAAATCAGACAGCCCTTCAGATGATATGATGCATGAGGGTTTCACTTGAGTATTAGAGGCCTTCTTAAGCTACAATGGCAGCAACAGTGTTAACAAGGTGTTAACAAGAGTGTTTTGTTTTTATGTTTTTATACAAGTAGGTGAAAAGTATTTTTCCCAAATAGATATCATAGAGTTACTTATATCAGAGCCAACATGTCATTATCACACAACACATTCTTTAGTGATTTCTGTAGCTAAGCTTGGTGGAGCCATGCACTGATGGCTGAATCTCAATCACCGCAACACTTTCTGAAGGGACTCACTTAAACGACGGCTCCAACCACGCCCCGTCCCCCCCCCCCCAGACACACACTCATACACACACACACACACACACACACACACACACACACACACACACACACACACACACACACACACACACACACACACACACCTTCTTCCAGCGGCAGGCCAGCTGCTCGTCTGAGGAGGGCTCGGGTGACGTGCGCTTCTCCCCGTTCCGACCAATGAACAGGGAGGAGGGGAGCTGGAAGCCACCCCCTGCACCAATGGGCAGGAAGAACTGGAATCCCTGTGCTGAGGCCCCGCCCTCCAGGTAGTGGGCGTTTGCAGACTCCTGTGAGAAGGTATGGAGAGGTGAGAGAGAGAGAGAGAGAGAGAGAGAGAGAGAGAGAGAGAGAGAGAGAGAGAGAGATGATGCGCTATTGGCAAATTAAATCAAAATGCCTTAGCTAACTCTGCAGGGAGAACAAGCCCAGACATATTCCCTTAAGTACACACACACACACACACACACACACACACACACACACACACAGAGAGAGCGAGTATAGTTTACTTGGGGTATCTCCTCAGCCGTCAGCTAAGGCAGCTGAGAAAGCAGGCAATAAGAGCTGTCTGTGTCTGCGCTAATGAGAATGACTCACTCAAGTCAGCAGCAGACGCGACCAAAATGGACACAAGGAGGACGAGCGAGAGAGAGAGAGAGAGAGAGAAAGACAGAACAAACAAACGAACGAAAGAAAGAAAGGCAAAAAAAACAACATCAAGGTCACGACCCCTAGACAGAGAGAGAGAGGGATAGAGGGAGTGAGTGAGGGATGATGAATAGGGAAGGCTTCACCCCTCGGAGGTCGCAGGGAGGGGCCGGCCTGTGCGCAGGCCGACAGCCCTGGCTCGAGCTGGAGCCACGCTGCACTTGTGGCCAGCTCCCCGTCCACTGGGAGGAAAGAGTGGGAGTTCTTGAGGACTGGCCTCATAAATGGAGGGGGGGGGGGTTGGGGGAGGAATGAGAGAGGAAAGCTGGATTGTGGGGTTGGTTTTTTTGTGCAGCGTTTTTCGCACATATGGTCAATGTTTAGTGTGCATAGAGGCGGAGAAAAGGGAGAGCACATTTCTAAGCAATGGGAATGGACAGGCCATGGGACACAGGCAGGTCAGCACTTTTGCTCTATGGGAAACTGATTGGGGTCAATATCGGTGTTAGATGGAGATAAACTGTGATTGAAAACTGAAAATGTCATCATGATTTGTTGAATAGATTCCAGGGGTTACAAAGTAATGTAATAAACCATAGGCCTCTCTCTCTCTCGCTCTCACTCTCTCTCTCACTCTCTCTCTCACTCTCTCTCTCACTCTCTCGCTCTCTCTTTCTGTTTATCTATATCTCGTTCATGGTGAGGGTTCAGATGGGGGCATCTTTATCAGTGTATAGTCTGTGTGTGGAGATATGGAGGTTGGTGCCGTCACTAAATGAGCCACACACCACAGATTGATGGGGAATTAAATTACATATGAGCTGAATTGAGTTACTGGGCGTGAGGTCTGCACATGCCAGACCTCTGCCACCCCCCTCCAAAGCACAAATACATTCGTGTACACACACACACACACACACTACCACCCCACACAGACACACACACACACACCAGCACAACAGCTCCAGCTGTTCCTGATGCCTCGGCTGGTCCTTAGCTCTTAACTGTATTTTTTTTCTACAAACCCTTAAAGGAACTTTTTGTGCTGAATGCAGAGTTTGCTGGTTTCAGACATACTCTAAACCCACACCCTCTTTCTTGGTATTCCAGTCTATTCTATGCATATCGATTGTTTGTCTGCTTTAAGACAAGACTTTAAGACTTTTTTGTTCTGTTTTAAAGCTGCACCCAGCACTGTTAGCAGTAGTCTTAACTTACACCAGACTTGACCATAGGAACCCATTTCCTGCCTTCCGAGTGCTAAGCTGAGCACTCACAAAATAAGCAACAGGTAAGGACGTGCACCTGTGTGAGCCTCCTGACTGAACGACACTGATAACAGCAGCTGTAGGAGCGTATCTAACATTTCTCTCTCAGAGGATGGAGCTTCTCCATAACTATCTGAAAGTGAAGACAGTGGACAGTGTTCAACAACATGACGCACTACGGCGTTAACGTAGATCAGTGGACAGGGCGCGGCGAGCGGCCTCACACACAGGCCACCAGTGTGCATGCGGCTATGTGTGACCTGTCTGTCGTGTGTTCCAGTTTCCTTGGCTGGACAAAGGTGGCAAACAGCATGTTGGGGAGAATGCGCCGGGCCAAGATTCGATTTGGACGTCTAAATGAGTGGCCAGCAGTCGGTGGGGCTGAATGGGCGTCAGTGGAGCATCCAGGCACGGCCGGCGCAGGAGGAGTGCATGTGATGGCTAATGAGTTCTTACGGGGACACCATGGCCTCTCCGACAATGATTTGATTTTCAACCCCCCCCCCCCCCCCCCCCCCACCTCCCAACCCTTCCAGCCCCCTTCCCATGCTCTGGTCAGGCACGAGACACTGACAGCTAACTTAGAGGACACACACACACACACACACACACACACACATTTACACAGATATATACACACACACAGCCTCTTTTTCTAACACACTCGGGTCTGGAGCACGGGGAAACTAAGGCGTTAATTCACAGTCTGTCCTGTTCCCTAACGCTCCACACAGTATAAGTACTTAAGCCTGACTGAGTTAGCGCAAATGTAGGTTACAGAGTGGAGTCTAAAACTCCTTAAAAGCACCCTTCAGTGCCACAGTCTCAAAAAAGAGACGTCTGTAAAGGCTCTTTGTAGGAGATTTACATTGAATATACTCTGTATTTGGATAATATATTTCAGTCTGAATACATGTAAACTATTCAAATATAAAATGCCAGAGCCCAATAGTTTCGGGAAGGACTAACAGAGGGGAAACATTTCCGAAAAATATTTTTTGCCAACTCTATTTCAGAGGCCATGTTTAGGTAAGTAGTTTAAGTAGTTTTTTCTGACAGACCTTACTTTTTGTAGGTCCAAATAAGGAGAAACTATGTAGATGTACAATGTTTCAAATTCAGGTGATAACATCCCGGCTTTGGCTCACGTCATACTTTAACGTGGGTCACGACCCCGACACCATCACGGGAGTGTGTGATTATAAAGACACGTGTTCTTGAACATGCATTCCCAAAGCGTGCATTATGGAATTTGATAGTCTCCCTCAGGATTCATTCGTACTATTTTCAGACTGGCTTTTAAACACCTGGGTTTGGGGTGAACAGTTTGAAACACACACCCCATCCATCTACGAGATAGCTCAAACATGCCTTTCGAAGGGCAGGTGAACTGAAATAAATTCTTTGTGGTTATTATTTGTGATGGCTGGAACGGCTCTGGGCTCATAGACATTGATATCTAAGTATCCTTTTATCGTCCGTCAAAGCTAAAAGTTAAAAAGTTAAAACAAACCTTATCAAAATCGCAATCCCAAAAAACCCCCACCTACACACACACCCACAACCACACACAAACACACCCACACACACATATCACAGGGTAGCATGCTGGCCTATACGTACCCTGGGGAGGAAGGAGTGTGTGGCGACCCCGTTAGACTGGGTGTCCACAGGGGAGGGAGGTGCGGAGTTGTGTCGAGAGGTCAGGTCCATGGCAGGGGGGGTCTGGGGCTCCTGCTTTGCCTGGGGGGACACCGGCACACCTGCAGTACAGGTATGAGGAGGGGGAGGAGAGAGAGAGAGAGAGAGAGAGAGGATTAAAGGCATTTCAAGGTAAAGAACTCACAGGTGGGAATTCCTATATCCCAGGCACACATATAGACACAACACACACACACATAGAAAACAGAATGTAGTGATATATATAGATATATGTGAAGATCTGACTCCAAGTTACTCCCTTCTTTTCCAGATTAGCTATGTATGTATGTGTGGTAAACGCATCCGGCATTAATATTTTTTTTGCATGTCTGTCTGTATTTATTTATTTATTCGGCACAGTGATAATAACACACTTCAAACTTTTCCACTCCAAACAGCTGTGAGTCACTCCATTGTTCTCTCTCTCTCTCTCTCGCTGTCCACGTTTTGTTTTCTTTTCCAAGATATCTGGGTGAGTGTCCAAGCCACAGTGAGCTCCCCCTGGCCACTCCGCCCTCTCCTCTCCTCTCCAGCAGCACTGGGGCCATCATCTCTGAGGTCACTACGTCTCTATCAGTAACCTCCTGATTGCTCATTAACATTTCATTCTACTTACACAGCGGCTGATTTCAGCCATTATGCATGTCATGTGCACGCATGTCTGTAACTCTCTCTCTCTCTCTCTCTCTCTCTCTCTCTCTCTCTCTCTCTGCTCTGAGAAAAATGAACCAATGTCCTTTTGTGCCGCTAGCATCACGCTAAGCTATAGACATATATAGGTTAGTGACGTCACATCTAAATGATTCCATCACGGGCCCCATCAGACACAGGTCAGTGCTGGGCCACAGAGAGAGAAAGAGAGAGAGAGAGAGAGAGAGATAGTGAATGAGAGGGGGGTAATTAGATCATATTGGCAGCCATAGTGGTGAGGTGAGCTCACACGGTCACCCAAAACAATAGCCTGCTTCACGCCATGTCTGTTGTTTACAGACACCATGATGAGGGAACCCTGCCATTAAGAATGCCATTGCACTGCGTGAAGTCTGCAGGCATTACCTGGGTAAGTCATGTGCGCCACCTTCGTGTGCTCGCTCAGTATAATGCATTACCCGAGGGACACAGGTCCTCGCTGCCATGTACACCTCTGGTCACCTAAAAAAATGTCGATTTCTATTCTTTCGATGTTCTTGGCCGCTGACTGACCTGTGGGCGGTGAGGAGGGGGGCACAGGCGTGATGACGCTCTTGTCGTTAGCGGTGCGGGCCTGGCGGGCGCGGGTGGCGTGCAGTGGGGCGCAGATGGACATTCTCTGTGGCGCACGGTCTCTGCCCGACGGCAGCTTCAGGTCCAGCGGTTCGTCCAGTGACAGCATGGCAGTGGCACGTGCTCCGCACACCTGTGGTCAGAGAGACAATTAGAACGGGTGTTACTGTGAGGTCACTCTCCACTTCAGTCAGCCAGGTTACAGTGCTGCTATCATGTTCATATCACAATGTAAGCACTTCACATAAATCCCAGATACAAGCTCACTTGTACTTTGGTAAAACATTTTCTCATCAAAAACATGTCTGGAAAAGTAAATCCACCTCAGAGGGAATAAGAAGCCCATGAGACACTTCCATTCCCACCCTCAGAGACCCTAGCGAGAAAAATATCTTACAGACATATGCGATAGGGCTGCTAAATATACGTGGAGCAACTGTAACTCATTTACATGTCGTTCTGCTAGTCACGCCAGTCAGAGCTCCTCAGAAGTACACACACACACACACACACACACGTACTCGCACACTTACACACTCTCACGCAAACCTTCTGTGGGATGCTGCTGCTGCTGCTCTGGGTGGTTCACTCCTCTCTCTCTCTCTCTCTCTCCCTCTCTCTCTCTCTCTCTCTCTTTCTCTTTCTCTCCCCCCTCCTATGACCTTTGTTCACACACACACACACACACACACACAGAGGAATGTAAGCCATATCAGACCAGATGGCCTGCTCTCTGTGTGCCCCCCTCAGCCTTAGTAACTTCTCGTCCTAGACATCATGAAATTCACACACTCACACTCTCTCTCTCTCTCTCTCTCTCTCTCTCTCTCTCTCTCTCTCTCTCCCCTCTCTCTCTCTCTCTCACACACACACACACACACACACACACACACTCACTGTCAGATTTCCATTATGTATACCATATACATAATGGAACACTGACATAAAAAAACATACACATGCACAGCATCAGTACCGCCACAACTCATGCCAACATGCCAGATGCCAACCACACCAACCACGCAGCAGAAACACGCCCGCTGCCCTGCTTTGTTCCTCCCTCTCTGTGACACATATACACAAACACATCCAAAAACTCTCCCTCACACACACGCACACACACACACACACACCAACTCACTGTCTTGCTAACGCACAAACTCTTTCCCTTTTCTCTCTCTCACACACACACACACGCACGCACCACACACACACACACACACACACACACACACACGCACACACACACACACACACCAACTCACTGTCTTGCTAACGCACAAACTCTTTCCTTTTCTCTCTCTCACACACACACACGCACGCACACAACACCACACCACCACACACACACACACACACACACACACACACACACACACACACACCCACACACACACACCAACTCACTGTCTTGCTAACGCACAAACTCTTTCCCTTTTCTCTCTCTCACACACACACACACACACACACACACACACACACACACACACACACACACACACACACACACACACACACACACACACACACACACACACACACGCACGCAGAGTCCTAATGAAGAGCAGTGGTTAGGGTGTCTGGCCTGTATCTACATGTAGCCCCAGCGTCTGTGTCTGTGAGACATGGGTGGAACCGCAGGTCACCCAGTTTATTAACCCATTACCATAAATGAAGACCTGCACGCCCACGGGAGAAGACAAGAGGAGAGAGGGATAGAGAGAGGAGGAGGAGGAGGAGAGGAGAAACGAGAAACTAATGTAAACTCACCCCAGGGTTCGCTCCTGAACCCCAGAGTTCTACAGAGTCCAGGCTATAGGGGCCATGCTGAGCGGAGAGGAGATGTTTACGCTCAGGCAGCCATCCTGGCCCGTAAACCACAACTGGCCATGAGTCACGGTGGAGCCGTACAAACAGGCCCACCGCAAAAAGCATAATTTCTCCCAGCTACCACATTCCTCCGCACTGTCAGCTAGGGACCGGAGCGGACACATTCAGGCAGAAACTATACTCTTAGTTTGGACAAAAGTTTAACTTTGTCAAATTTAGGGTCCACTATAAGTTTTTTTTCATGTTAAAACTGCTGTAAACATTATTATATTTCAAGTCTTTTTTTATATGTATATATCTAACAGTGTATATTTATGATATGAACTGTTGTCG
The DNA here is from genome assembly GCF_018492685.1 of Alosa sapidissima. NCBI lineage: Eukaryota > Metazoa > Chordata > Actinopteri > Clupeiformes > Clupeidae > Alosa > Alosa sapidissima. The sequence continues at coordinate 5,534,625 of NC_055965.1, forward strand.
TAGTTGAGAGGCTGAAGCTGTTCTGCCCATGGCCGTGGAGGCTGCTGGACTGGACTGGACACAGGCTGCAGAAGCGCTTGACACAAACAGGCTCTGGACACCACTCTTAGCCAAGGTCACACCCTGGCTCCTGAGGAGAGGCTGTCTAGCTAGCCCCATCTACCCTCTCTCGTCCCCCTCTTCCCCTGTCAAACTATCTGTCTTTCTTTCTCTCCACCCCTTGTTTTCTCTATCCCTCCCTCTTTTTTTCTCTCCCTTTCCCTTCTTTTTCTCCTGTCTTCCTTTTTCATCTGTTTCTTTCCACTGTTCTTTTCTTTTTCTCTCCTCATCCCCCCTGTCTCTCTCTCTCTCTCTCTCCATCCTTTCCCCCTCACTCTTTTTCTCTCATTCCCTCCCTCCCTCCCTTTCTCTCGCGCTCTTTCCAGCGGAAACTCCCCTCAGTGCAGGAACGCAGACGGCGCCCCCACTCAGCCCTGTGGCCCCCGTCCTGGCAGCCACTCCCTGGCAAGAGCTCCCCCTCCTCCCCCTCCTTCTCTCCCTCTCTCTCTCTCTCATTTTCTTTCTCTCTCCACCCTCCTTTTCCCGGCCTCACTCTCTTCTTCTCCTCCCTCTGATGGATTCTCTCCCTCTGGCCTCGATTCCCCCTTTAGCTTTTTATATTTTCATTCTCTCTCTCTCTCTCTCTTTCTCTGTTTCTCTCTGTTTCCACATAACCTAGCCTGATTTTGGACTCTTCTTGCACTAGTCTGTTTGTGATTTAGCAAGGCTAGCGGCACTGTTTTCACTGTAGGCCATTACCCACTGATGAACAGCATACAGAGGGCTAACAGCATACATTTGGCCGTGTGTTTGTGTTGTGTTTTTGTCAACGTATTTGTACAAAATATATGTGTACAAAACTTTACACAAATTTACACAACATGTACACATGCATGTGTGTGTGAGTATCAGCACGTAGGTGTTTGTTTGTTCGTTCATCATGTTCGTTTGTTTTGTCGTGTGTGTGTGTGTGTGTGTGTGTGTGTGTGTGTGTGTGTTGAGGCGGGGGGGATGGGTGGGCAGGGTCAGGCTGGTGGTGGTTGTGAGATGGAGGGGCTAGAGAGGCAGGCGAGGAGGCTGTGGTGGGGGGGGGGGGGGTCTGCTGAGTTGACCTCACAGGGACTTCCGCACCCAGGCGTGGGGTCAGGTTGTCTTTGTGCCGACAGCTTGCCGCTTTGAAAGGAATCTTTGTCCCCCCGCGGGGCAAACACAGCCTGGAACAGTTTGGTGTGTGCTTGGAAGTGGAGGGGCAGGAGAGGGCGGATGAGCGGAGGGGGTGGGTGGTGGTCGGGGGGGGCGATGCGAAGGGTGCCAGGGGGTCTGAATGAGACGTTTGTATCCCCTACAAACACCCCCCACCACCGACACCACACACACACACACACAGATATATACACATACACACACACACACACACACACAGATATACACACACTCACACACACAGGGCAGCCTCCTATGTACTCACACACATTCTCGATTCCAGAGTTCAAAGCACATTGGAGGCTGATGGGGGTGGGAGATAGAGAGACATTGTGGGAGAGAGAGAGATGGAGGGGGGAAGAGAGAGAGAGAGAGAGACAGAGAGAGAGAGAGAGAGGGGTTGAGATGTTTCATTTTTCACGGTGCGCTTGCCCTGGTTCTGCCCAGGGGCCAGGAAGAGGGTGGTAGGGCCTCTGTGGGAGTCCTCTCAAAAGACAATTTAATTTGTTTTTCATCTCTCTCTCTCTCTCTCTCATTCCCTTACTCTTTCCCCTATCTGTCTCTTACTAACTCTCCGTTTGTCACACACACACACACACACGGCGAGCCACATTTCCCCAAGTGGCCTCTTCAGATAATCATTAAGATGAACACAGTCGGCGCAAACCCTGGACCCCCAACAGAGATGATGAACTAGAGCAGCTATCACGGACTTCAATCAGATCAGATGTCCACAGTGACCCGGCAGAGAGAGAGCTGCTCCGTTTTATCTCTCAAATCCAAAAACAGAACTTCTATCCTTACTGAAATACGGGTTTTTGAAATGCCTGCATGACGTCCAGAATTGCATTAAACTATGCACTAACACTCTACAAGAAGTGGTCTATGCTCTAACACTCTCCAGAAGTGGTCTAGAGCACTTTGGCACGGAACTCTGCATAAAGAACAATCTAGAAAAACACTGGACGTAAGGCTAATCGAATAAAACAAAAACATGAGAGCAATGTTGAGAGCAACCTATACTTTTTTTAAATAAGTTTTACTAAAAGATGAAAATGAAAGAGCTAAAGATTCTGCGTTCAAGACGTTTCTCTGGCCATATTGCTAGTGTGCTGGGGGCCTCTGTGGCCTCTGCTCTGTGCTTGTTGAGGCTGTGAACACATGAAGACAGAAGCAGCTCAGCTCCTGGCCACAATACAGGCTGTGCTGAGAGAGCCACTGCATGCCAGGCCACCAGTGTGGCTTTGCATTCCACTGTGAGCTCACAGCCGCTCACACATGCAGGCCATGCAGAGAGATGGTGCTCACACACACACACACACAGGCAAAAACACACAGCACAATGAGCACAATGCACACACACACTTATGCATAAATATATGCTGTGTGATTGTGAGAGCGGACTCACACAATGACACACATATACCCAAACACACTCTTACATAAACTCAGCCGTACACACACACATACACACACGTACATTTCTGTATTTAATGTGTGTGTGTGTAAAGGTATGGGCAGAAAGGACACTGGATCATTTTAAAAGCATATGCCCACACACAGACCTGGCCCTGCTCTAAACTGCACATGTGGGGCTGCACACTTAAAGGAAAAGAGTTGGCACACACAATCATGGAAAAACACTATATGCAAAGACACAGATATATGGAGGAATATGCACGCACACTTGCAAACACTCTCTCTCTCTCTTTCTCTCTCTCTCTCTCTCTCACACACACACACACATACACACAGACGTGGAGAAATGTACACAGACACAAATGCACATACACTCACAAAGACAAACATACTCTCACACACAGTTGGCCAGAAATATGCATGCACACACACAAGCACACCCATTCGCACCCTCACATATACTCACACAGACACACACACACACTCTCACACACACACACACACACACACACACACACACACACACACACACACACACACACACACACACACACACACCTCCCCGGGCCTCTTTCTTCCCCTCAGTGACCTCCCATTGGGCAGAGTGCCCAGGCACTGATCCCTACCTCCCTGGCCTCCACACACACACACACACTCATACACACACAAACCACAGCCTCAGTGGACACCCTGCTGCTCACAGGCAAGCACACCCTCACACACACACACACACACACACACACACATCCAAACCATAGTCTCAATCGACATCCCCCCTCAACACTAACACACAAAAAGTATCATATCTATACACACACGCCATAATACACACACACAAAGTTAAACCGCACACACACACACAAACACACACACATACTCTGTGGCTCCACTGCCCCTCACCCAAGCTACAATAAATCACACACACCCTTCTCTCTCTCTCTCTCTCTCTCTCTCTCCCTCTCTTACACACCCACACACTCATACACCCTACTCACCCTCACTCACCCTTCTCTCTCTTATATACAAACACACACACACACACACACACACACACACACACACACACACGTACGCTGCGTCTGCGTCACACACCCTCAGATGAGAGACTCTTTCCTGCCTCCCTGCACCCCAGCCAGCTGCCGCCCGCCTTCTCACACAGGAAACCTCCGTTTCCACGACGCCCTGAGCTGGCCTCCCTCTCTCCTCCCCTCCCTCTCTCCTCCACCTCCTCTCCTCCCTCACACTCTTCCCTCTCTCTCTCTCTCTCCTCCTCTCCTGCGTCCCTCCCTCTTTCCCCCTCTCCTTCCCGCTCTCCCCTCTGTTTTTCCAGTCTTTACTTTTACCGACCCACTACTGTCTCCAGCCAGTCCCCGCCACCCCTCTCCCCCCGTCTCTCCCTCCCTCCCTCCCTCCCTTCCTCTCTCTCTCCTTTTTTCTATCCCTCCCTGTGAGTTTTTATCCTCTTTTCTTTTTCTTTTCTAAGATCCCGTGCTTGAGGGCCCAGGCATCCATACCTCGCTCTGCTCCCACTCCTTTAGCTTTTTTCCTTCTTCTTCTTCTTCTTCTTCTCACCGTTGTTTAACTCCTTCCCTGGCTTTTTACCCTGTCCTTTCTCTTTTTCTCTCTCCTCTCCTTTTTCTCTCTTCCTCTGTTCTTGACTCTCCCTCCATCCCTTTCCAAAACTTTCCTTACTTTCCCAGAGAAGCCACATGCCTCTGGTGGGCCATTATATAACCGTGAAGTGTGTGTGTGTGTGTGTGTGTGTGTGTGTGTGTGTGTTGGGCAACATGGGGAGGACGGCTGCAGAGTGGCTGGAAAAGAAGCACAGAGAGAACAAGACGGAGGAGTGGACAGGGAGACTTGTCACAGGAAGGATAGAGAGAGAGAGAGAGAGAGAGAGAGAGAGAGAGAGAGGCAGTCATAAAAGGATCACCTACAGAGAAGAAGACAGAATAGTGAGGGGAATAGAGACAGTCAGAGAGAGAGAGAAACAGATACAGACAGATAGGGAGAGATCTTGCGACTGTGTGACCGTATGTGTGTGTGTGTGTGTGTGTGTGTGTATGTGTGTGTGTGAAGGTGAAAAATCAAACTAGTGGACACCTGTCAGCCACCCAGTGTAAAACTCCTTTTTACGGGGCCGCTGAACTCAAGTCCCAGATGCAGTGTTTTACACAGTGAGGGCCTGTGGCCACACAGCTGTAGACATGTCTGACCCTCCCCACCTCCACCTCACACACACACACACACACACACACACACACACACCACGCACTGAGCCAGGAGACATGCTCTACCCTTACAATAGGATGGTTCCATCCCAAACTCAGCACACACACACACACACACACACACACACACACACACACACACACACACACACACACACACACACACACACACACACACACACACACACACGTGCGCGCCATGGGAGAGCAGAGGGGAGTGGTGCTGAGAAAACAAGAGCACGAACACCCCCAACACCACCCCCAACACCACCCCCAACACCATCAGCACCATCTCCTCACCTCACATGATTTGGCTGTAGCTGTCCACACACGGTGCATTGTCCTCTCCCTCCCTCCCTCCCTCCCTCCCTCCCCACGCCCACTGCTCCTCGTTCTGGGGGCCCCGCTGGACCGGTGGGCTCCTCACCAACACAAACAGGTAGGATCACGTAGGAGCCCTGTCCACTTGGCCGGTCTCCGCTGCGTCGTCCTGGACCTCGTTTTCAAAGTTTAATGAGGCCAAGTTGCGGCTTGGCCCCCGGGTAGGCTTGCGATATTTTAACCATGTCCACTCCACGCCAAGCGACTCTCCCCGCGGCCTCTTAATAACACTAGACCCCTGATGGACACACCGCAACAGAACAGAGCGTTCCCACCAACAGAGGAGGCGTTCCATGCTGAGGTCCATTTGAGACGGTGCATGTAATGCTTTTAACTTCTTACAAAACGGTTGTGACACTATCATAACTTCCATCGACTCAGTATTCTCGTAAAGTAGTTGCTGTTCTTGTCATCTGGTAACTGAGATTCACACCCCATCACCCAATATGACATAACACCAGGACTGGGATTACCGGCACAAGCCACAGGCATGTGATGTAATTCATCAGAAAGACAGAGAAAGAACAAGAGTGAGCAGTGGGACTGTGACTAGTGTGTGTGTGTGTGTGTGTGTGTCTGTGTGAGTAAGTAAGAGAGAGAGAGGGCAGAATGATACGTAGGTATAGCTACGTGTGTGGGAATGTATGTGCTTGCATATATGTCAGTGTGTGTATGTATGTATGTGTGTGTGTGTGTGTGTGTGTGTGTGTGTGTGTGTGTGTGTGTGTGTGTGTGTGTGCGTGCCCAGCGTGAACAGCTCTGAGCAGCAGCAGTGGGCCAGTGAAGCGGCTGGTGGCTGTAAGCCGTGGCCTTCTGCTGCCAGATTAATGCCCCCGGGGACGCTTAATCTGGCCGCACACGGGCCTCATGTCACCATAGCGACCAAAACTGTACTTTAAGAGGCGCACACACACACACACACACACACTGAAAAAGGCTAAACATGCCAAGTCTAGCCTGTAGCTTTGTTTAGGTGATACTCTGAGGTAGCAACACACACACACTAACTCACCAAATAAAGTTGTCCACCTCCAGTGCCTCTTCCCCCATGAGGTCAACTTAGTGTTGGATGGACAGAATAATGAGGACACATTTGTGAAAGCAAAAAAAGGACAGAGGTTGATACTCGTGACACACAGGGTGAGTCACCTCTCCGAGGAATGACCTGCCGCCACCGCAGCCATAAATGTACCATTATCACCAACAGTGACATCAGTGATCACCTCTCCCTTCACCCTCAACTCCCTCTCCTTCTCTCTCTCTCTCTCTCTC
>NC_055965.1:5546169-5561169 GCF_018492685.1 Alosa sapidissima
CCCTCTCTCTCTTCACCCTTTTCTGAGAACAGAAGGAAAAAAAGTGATATGCATGCGTGTGGGTGTGGGTGTGGTGGTGGTGGTGGTTGGGGGGAGGGGGGCATGGAATTCCGTCTGTGTTTGTTTTGGAAATGAATACACAGACACGTGACCCTCTGGATAGAGAGCAAAGAAGGCTAAAAGAAAAAGAGAGAGAAAAAAGAGAGAGAGACAGAGAGAGAGAGAGGGAGAAAAAACAGAGAAAGAAGAACAGAAAAGGAATAAGAGACAGAGAACTGTGGAAGAGTTCTGTATCGAGCGTGTATGTATCCATGTGTGCGTGTGTGTGTGTGTGTGTCTGTGTGTGTCTGTTTACAGGTGCGGAGCCATTCACTCGTGTGTAAGTGACCTAGGGAGGTCCTCCTAACACAGCTCAAGCGCAACGTGTCAGCAAATGGAACGCGCAATAACACCACCAGTGCGGGCCCCCCCAGCGAGAGCGCCTTGAATGAGACATTCCATCTGGGGGGGGGGGGGGGGGGGGGGGGTGCAGCAGCAGTGGTGGCGGCGGTGGTGGTGGTGGAAGGGGGCTAGCAGGGAGGCGGTTGTTAGCGGTTAGTGTTTAACAGGAGAAAAATGCCTGGTTTGGGGCCGAGCTGGCGAGAGGAGGGGCCCCAGCTCTCCTTTCACATGGCTCCATGCTTTTCCCCACTCGGGGAGCGTTTATGAAACCACCGAACCCGGTGAACTCCCTAACGCAAGCCACAGGGTTGCAGACACTACGCTGGAACAAAGCCTGTGGCACTTTTCCTTTTTTTCCACCCCCACCGACTCTGTAACTTTCCTCCGCTGAAAATTCACCTACATCATGTGCTCGGAGGCCTATAGTGCAGCAAGAAATAAATGGCCACATATACACGACTGCATTGCAAAAATGCAGCACATTGCTAAATTGGGAGTGTTGGATTATTGACGTCCAAGTTTGGGCTGTGAAAATGCAGACATGTCTATGGTGACTTTTGTCCATGATGAGACACAGGATGAAAAGATGAAATGAGAAGAGGGGTTTGGAGGAGTTCCCAGACAGGTGTCCTTCAAACTGCAGCCCCTTATGGCAGTTCCCATCAAAGGCTTCCTGAGCCCGCGAGCTCGCCCCTCACGTCATCAAAGCGTAGCGTCTCTCTTTTCAGCCTGCCTGCCCGTCTGTCTGCCTTTGCTCCCTCTGTCCACGGATATTGTCTTGGTTTCTCAGCATTACAGTGATGTTACATCATGCTCCCCTTCAAGCGTTTGGCCTGAAGAGGTGTAAGGGAAAAAACACATTCTCTCTCCCTTGCTGTCTTTCTCTCTCTCTCTGTCTCTCTCGCTCTCTTTACTGTTATATCTGTCAGGCTATGTCTCTCTCCCTGTGGAATGAGTGATCTGGTGCAGTCAACATTACCAGAAACTTTACTTGTGTCATCCCCAGAAGCTGTCCAAAACAACAGGTAGGCCTATGCTCCACCTAATTAGGCTCTTTAGGAAGGAAAATCAGAAACAAAAACATATTTGTTGGTGTCCAACCATGAAGCGATGGAGATTACACCATCCATATATTTGTTAGTGGCATTCTTTCTCTGAGAATATTATAAGTGAGGACGTATGTGGATAATTATGTGGACACATGTTGACCACAGTGGCCTTCTCCAGCACCAAGATAGTTGGGGCCTTTGTGAGCTCAAGAAGACCTCAATTGCTGAAATGCCTCCACACAGTTTCAGACTTTGGCCTTCAAAAAATATATATTAGGAGCTGTTGTGAGCGCAGGCCATCATATGACCATTTCCTTCATAGCCTCTCCTTAACCTCTCACTTCTGCTTAGGGGTCAATGGAGTCAACAAGTCATAGAAAGCCTGACCTTAGGATATGACACATACAGGAACACTGCTCCAATGTGTGGATAACCCTTAGCATGACCTGATTAAGTATGGCAATAACCGTATAGGATTGTTGCTCCCATCCAATGAACTGTCAATCAAGGACAGGCTTGATTTATGCTTTGGTGAACGACAAACATAAAAGTTCAAACCAATGTCAAGTCAACACACTTATTGTCATTTTAGCTTGTTATCAGACAGTAGTAAATTATAAGGAAATGAACATTTGAGGAACATTTGAGGACCATCACTTCTGAACCCGTTCATGGCCGTGTGAGTACCTACCTTGACATGTTACCTAATACTGGGTGACATGATTTGGAAACATGACAACTATCACTGAAGTAGCATGTACTAATCCCTGTAGATTATACCCTATTTACCCAATTCTGCATTGTGGTGGCTCGACTTCTAACGATTAAACCGACCGGGACCGCGCATGTTGATCTTCCGAAAAGCCAGCGAGCAAGGGTGAGGGCGGGGGCGGCAATGACCAACAGCATTAGTTCAGTACAGAGACACAGTCCACCAAGCATCGTTTGTTGTCCCTCACGACACAAAAAACTGGGTCAGACCATGCCACCCGAAATAACAAATGCATCGCATCCACACAGCATTTCCCTAATCCAGCCGGTTGAAAACCTGCAAACAGCCTTAATGGTGACACCACACGCATACAAACTGCTTTGCCTTCTTTCCTAGGCAAAGATACAATGAGGTGCTTATAATGGTTTACCTTTAAGGAAGGCCAGTTTTCCCGGAACGTGACGGTGGGGTCTTCTCTCCTCCTCTGGCTAGTAGGCTATTCGCTCTGTCGCTCGTCTATCACTTCAAAAGAAACACTAGACGTCTCTGTCTGTTCACGTAATGTCCCAAGCGACAAAGAAGACGATACTGTTTTAAGTATCCAGATCAGCTGGCGAATGCCTTTGTCAAAACATACCAAAAAATCATGAGCACCGAAAAAAAGGTAGAAGCCTACTTTCTCTATGCTCTAAAACTGTATCAGTTCCTGACGCAGCCCATAAAGTAAATCTTCTGGGCATAGGAAAACGTCTTACAGGCTATTTTAACTTGACGATTCAGAGACACGAAAACATGTGTCAAGAGTCTAATAATAACGAAACGAAAACGAAAAAATGCGTTAAATATGTTACAATATCTCGCTCAAATAGACGGTAAAATAGTGGAATCGCTTAATAACGACGCCGGTCAAGTGTGTAAAAGATTGGTCATCTTCACAAAAACGCCATTCCAAATTGGTGCGCGGAGTCAGTGTGTGCCTTTGAGCGTCGTTTCCAGATGTCTCACGAGTACAGCGGTGCAGAGCTTTTTCATTTGCCCCCCTCCCTCTCCTTCTCACTCTCTGGCCCTCGCCCGCTTGGAGACGTAAGCGGCGCGGTGGTTTCCGTGCGACAGTGTGTGTGCAGACTTCAACGTTGGCCACTCTGCCCGCGGGCTCAGCGCATGCCTGCTCCGCCTATATCCACCATGAGCTGTCCCAAGCATTTTTCTCAAAGGTGGATTCTGTCTCGCTCCTGTTGTTCCCAAGAGAGAAAGAGAGAGGAAGGGGAGAAGGGATTTCACCGTGCTGGTCCTGATCAAAGACATAGGCCTACCTGAATGCCCAGAAGGTGGTCTGTAGCCTCAGTTGGGAATTAGGACTTATCGAGGAAAGAGGGAATCGAGTGGTATCCCACTGTGTTACATCGGGCAGAAGAGATGGAGACACCCAATTCCCCATAACCTGGTCCCTGTATTTTTTACAATAATTGTAGCCAATGTAGGCCCAATCATTTGAATGCACTGATGATTGTAAACATGCACAGTTGTTGATGAGGTATCATTATTGGTACCGTCATTTTTTGCAAGGAGTAGGCTAGTAAGGTTAGTCATAGTAGCAGTAACGGGCTAAAAACAGTAGGGGGCCTATAGGCTAATTGTTGCTTAATCTTGGGTGGCTTGACATATGCAACTTGAGGCAACACATTTGAAGAATGGGGATTTATGCCCCTTGGCATCAATATTTAACGCCATTGGTGTTGACTGGCCTACATGGTGCACTATCAGGCGTTCGGCGCACATCATCAGTGACTTCATTCTCCATATTATAAGTCAGTGTAGCATCAAACTGAGTTTGAAATCATTATTTTAATGTGAAAGAACACCATTGTGTTGCTTTGTATAACTTATTTATCAAGTTCCCAACACAGACAGGATGGTAAACCTCCACGGCACGTAGCCTACAGCATGCAGTAAACTGATCCACTGTGGCCTCAACCACACAGACAGAGAAGCAAAGCGCACCATCTTGTGTTCGAAGAAGGATACAACGTTTCATCCTTGAGATTAAAAAAAAGAATAAAACCATTCAAATGTAGGCCTATGTTCTTCACGAGGGCTACTGTGCGTGTTTTATGTTTTCAAAATGCAGCATCCTTACATTTACAGAAGAATTTTGTCTAAAGGAAAAACTGAAGATAAATAGATTTATGTTATTTCGTCATATTGTAGCTACCAGGTGTAGGCTAGGCCTACACAATAATGAATAACTAGGCTATTATGCTGTTTCATCAGTTGAAAATAGGCTACAAGAATTATAGTGGGACCGTTCCTGTAGCCTAATTAGGGCCTATTTTTCATGTCCGTAAACTGCGATAGCCTACCTCACAAAATGCTATAATAACAAAGTTATACATTTTAGCCTACATTAAATGTCTGTAAATTGCAGGCTACAAATGTATGCATTTTGCTGGCAGATTAAATCAGATACAGCTACATAAAAATCTTCAACAAATTTAAACTGAAATGAATGTAGCCTATAGGCATATAACTTCTCACTTTTTACGTTTACAATAAAATCGTTTCAAGTAGCTGCATTCTGTTCCGCTGCCCTTTTATACTGCTTAGTTTTCCAGTAGGCTAGTTCAAGTTTGTACGCTGCTCCCCCTCCCTCCCTTACTACCGTGTTTAAATAGTCCTTTGTTTACATGGAGCCTACTATGCGGAAGGAGGCTCTTGGTCGCTCCGTGATTCCAACCAGCTGTTTCCCGCCTTGAGAGACATCCGATCAGCTGCAGCTACACACTCTCATGCGGACTGCAGAAGGGGAGGGAGAGAAGCGCTACACACGGAAACCCCACCAGCTGAATGTAAAGTGGCAATATACAACCGCGAACAAATTACAGGCTGTAAATTATTATGCGCATACTAGTCGATTAGGCGCATCATATATTCTGCAAAGTGAAGAAAACAAGTTGAAATAAGGGGAAAAAAATCAAAGGCTCAGAAACGGTGATGAAAAACATGGAGTATTTCATGGTACCAGCTGAGAAGGTGTCTTTGCAACAATTTAGGAAATCGGAGAAAGAAGTCATCGGGGGTCTTTGTAGGTGTGTATTGTTCAATTTGTATTTTCTCATCAATAGGAACCTGCTCAATTAAATATATATCTGCCTACCAACAGACCGATGCAGTAGGCTAAGAGTTGCATGAGTCTTGTAACGTTAATGTTCAATTGCGATAACAATAGAAACACTAAGTGTAAAGATAAGCTTGCTTACCGCTAACCACGCGTAATACTAATTGTGTTTAGGCATGACTAGTATATATTAAAATAGATACCAATGGTAAGATATGTAAAATTAACGCTTATAAATACATAATAGCGTTGCATGTCTGTGGCAAACACTAACCACGTGGTAGTGCGAATACGACGCTTATGTTGATGTGTAGCTAGTACGTTAAGTTACTCACTGATTTATGACGAGTTTATTTATATGTTTGTAGTTACTCTCCTCTACATTTACTATTGCTCATCTGTGATTTGTTTGCTTACGCAGCCATTCATATCTAACTCGCGGTATTGAAATGTTTTCGTCTGTTATTTGCATCGTGACGACCATGCTCTTGTGCTTTCAGACTACGCAGCCATGGCTGTGGCGTGCGCTGAAATGTTGTGGTGTTCGTGTTAGCAAATTAAGAGGCCACTTGTGTGATTTCTTGTACTTAGCCAACACTGAATGATATGGGAATATACGGAGAGTTTCTTTCTATTTAATTGTTAAGATAATGTGTTCTTTTTCAACCTACATTTGGAGTACATTCGATTATTACGCAGCTCTGGTGGCTAGTTCTTGAGCTAGCTAGCCGTACTATTTCAACCACGCTGCCTTGAGCGCATTGGCGGAAACAAGATGTATTGTTCTCGGACCAGATGGGAAGCACTCGATCCAAATGTCTTTCGTTTGGAGTGAAATGCTAAATACCTATTGGTGTCGGGAACCCCGTCAAATTTGCCTTAGTGTTTCGAGAGATTTTAATTATTTCCGTTATTTCAAGACCGTATGTGTCCTTGAACTGAAATTCAGAATGGCGTTGATAATGATTTGATGTCTGCTCCGCGGAAGGATTTCTTGCCTTCGTGAAAAGGCAGTAAGACCTGAGTCATTCGGTTGAATGACGAAGGGAATTTTGGGACTTGTAGGACATTATTCACAGCGATTCTAGCTCTGTAGTTATATAATGTAGGTCACCTTATGATCGAGATACAGTACATGCCACTAAATTTGTTTAATTTCGATGCAGTATAAAAACAAGTCCAAATTAAAAATGTAATAAAGATATATATATATATATACACGAATTGCTATTATTATGATTATTGTTATTACACAGTTGCACAGCACTGCCCATCAAAAAGTTTGTAAAATTATTATTTTTCCTCAGGAAAAGGTGTAACTTCTACATGCCTAATTATGTTGTCAAGTCACTTTATTTTTTATAGCAGGTTTATGTTTGGGCTCTCATTTACAAACAAGACTTGTCCCAAAGAGCTTAACCGTAGATGAAAATAGATTAACAATACAACATATATAAAAGGAATTACAAGTTCAAATAAATGAGTAACAAGGGAGATACAAACATGTTAGCAGAATATAAAAAGAAAAACATAAAATTGAATCCAATGATCTAATCAACGTTGTCTGATCTGCAGTTGCTGTGTTTGGCTAATTAAGTGTTTGGTCGCTCTTTCTTTTAGTCTGGCCAATATTCCATTGACACCGGAGTCAGCGCGCGACCAGGAACGTCGCATTCGCAGGGAAATTGCCAACAGCAACGAAAGGCGCCGAATGCAGAGCATCAACGCTGGCTTTCAGTCTCTGAAGACACTCATCCCACATAGTGACGGGGAGAAGCTAAGCAAGGTGACTATATGCTCTATGCTCCGCACTGCTCACCAGCTCCAGCAGTACCAACCAAATCACCAGAGTTCCACTCACATAACACTTTTCTGTTATGATGACACTGAGCTTCCCTTATTCCACTCTTTTCTAGATGTACTGTCAATCAAAGTGGTTCAAATGTCATCAAATTATGTTTCTTTGCTGATGTGTCCTGAAAAACATAAATCACATTTTAAAACATCACACTTAATAAACACATTGTTTATACATTGGGAGCATTGTTTTTAAACAAGCCAAACATGTTACATGGGATCGTTAAACACTGGAATTGAGGAACTACTGAAAAAGTATTCTTACCTACAGGATATTTATTTGTGCTACTAACTTTGTCCACCTGGTGGTGCTGTTTTGGAGTTTGGGACTGATTAGGTATTTTAAATCAAAGTAGCCTAACTGCTGTGGTCTTTCAAGGAGCCAGGCTCTACACTTCTCAATAATTTTATAACATTCCCTGAGATGCTTTTGTAGTGTGCAAGTTTTTTAGTGTGCAAAACTGCCTTTGCTTGTTTTTCTCACAATGTTCTAGCATGCTCTGATAATTTGTTTTGCTTTTATTTTGATATTAAATTGTACATGTGTAATTGGCTTCGCTCTGGTTAGCCAACATTTTTAGGCATCTTTCTGGTGCATTGTTATATTGCTAACAGGGGAGGACGCATAATAAATCGCATAATAATAATTTATTTATTTCTTTGTTTGATGAGTGTATGTGAGGCATCCTATCAGCTGCCCTATCAGCAACTCATCTAAGTCATTTACAGATGAACAACATGAACGATAGGTTAAAAGAAAGTGAAACATCTGTTTACATCGATTTCATCGGACTGGGACCAGTTTTCAAAAAGAATGTATCTTTGCTTGCGTGAACAACAGAGCGTTCAATGCATCACTGTTTATGTTTAATCAAGCAACATTTTGCCCGGTTTTAACTTTCCCCCCATTTCTCATTAGTCCCATGCTCTATGGCCATTACAGGCAAGGAAGGGTACACTCCAATTTGAAGAGCCATGTACATCCCCTAGTCACATAGACATGAGGGGTTCCTGTGGCATGACCCCCTTAATCCGAGTGCTTATCTGCTTGGATACTTAGCATTTGTTGTGTTTGTGTTTGCATGTGTCCCAGGCTGCCATACTTCAGCAGACTGCCGAGTACATCATCGCTCTGGAGCAGGAGAAGACTCAGCTCCTACAGCAGAACAACCAGCTCAAGCGCTTCATCCAGGTAACACACCCTGACACTGACCCTGACACTGCCACACTGCACACAAAGTTTTGAGCATGCTGAAGTGAGGCAATGCATTTTGCATTTCACTTTCTGTTTGTGATCTTGGTATGGAAATGATTCCTATATAAAATTTGTCAGCACGAATGTTGGTGTGTCAAAGGCGAGGTATGTTGCGTAAAACGACTACGGTGAAGTTGTTCTTTTCCTGGTGGACACATCTCTGGCGTGTGTGCAGAACACCCCCCCTCACCATCTTCTCCTCCCACCCTCTAACAGGAGTTCACCGGCTCCTCGCCGAAGAGGAGGCGCACGGAGGAGAAGGATGAAGGCATCGGCTCCCCGGACATCCTGGAGGAGGAGAAGCTGGAGGACCTGCGGCGAGAGCTGCTGGAGCTGCGTCAGCATCTGGAGAAGGAGCGCTCCGCCCGCGCACAGCTGGAGGAGCAGGTGAGCGGCAAATTTAAAAGGAAATCCTCCATACTCCTACAATTAGTGCTGACGAGAGAGAAAGAGAGAGAATGTTGTTCATGAGTTTACCCAAGCAAAGTGAATGGAGGCACAATGAGGCAAACTTTTCAAGGCCAACCAGCAGTTGGCAAATGCGAGGAAGGTTGCAGGGATGCGGCCGCAGGCCCCTAGTTTTGCTGAGGTGATGTAACTGTAGTAGCCACTGGCACGGGAGGGTTGGTGACTGCACTGGGGAAGTCATTGCTCAAGGTCACCGGTTCAGTTCACCGGAGGACACTTGCACAGAGACAGGGATAGGATGAGGGCACACCCAGGGCCTCCACTCTGACGCGCCGTCATTTACCAGACAAAAACACTGTTCTGAAAGGTGCTTACCAGCAACATTGTATGACTCCATTCACTTTTATGGGAGAAGGATCTTTAGTCTTGGTGTGTATTACAATGGAGTGACTTCTTGCAACCGTTTGTTGTATATTTGGATGATTTTGTTGATGTGTTTAAAAAGAAATGTACTATGTGTATGTGTAAACCACGCTGTAATATTAAACACATAGGGTAGACATTTTGTATTGGTATGCAGCAAAACAATTCTGGACATCCATGGCTTGCTCTGTCCAGTTGTTGTTGTTTTTCCACCCCTCCTTGGTTAGTTGTAGCCCTACTCTGTGTTGACCTCTGACCTTGACGCTCCTAGCTGCGCTCCCTGGACACCCAGCTGTACCCGGAGAAGCTGGCGGCGGTGGCCCAGCAGCAGGTGCAGGACCAGCACTCGCTCCTCCACACACAGACCCTGCTGCGCCTTCAGCAGCTGCAGCAGCAGCAGCCGCCGCCCGACAGAGACAGCGCCCCCCGCAGCCCACAGGTGAGACACGCACGCACACCGCCACCATACAGTCCCCGATAGGTGTTAGGTGTCTGAAATGATACTTCATATTGTGGATGGGCTGACGTATTGAGACCGCTGTGTTGCTAAGGCTAGTTCTATCTTATTGCTGGTAGGGCTCAGTGAAACCTGTGCCAGGTGTCTCTGGAGTGGATGTTTTAATGGACTACTTTTGTGCATAATGTATCTTTACGGTAGGCTGTTGATGATGAGCATTTCATTTATGTAGATGCTTTTTCAATGTAGGATGATAGGATTGAGACATTCTACAGTAATGTAGGGAAAGGGTTAAGTACCTGAATGAGTCCAGAGGGCCAGGACAGGAAGCGAGTGTTGCTAAGCCGCTTAAAGTGGCAAACAAGAGGAACTACTTTGAGGAACTACTGGAAGTGCTGCTTTTGATGTCAAACAAACACTGATGTGAGGCTAACGGATAGATTCCAGTGTATACATTTGTTCCCTCACGGCCATGGGAAGGTTTGAAAGTGCATTTGTGCTTATAAACAGCCCCTTGGTATGGAATGTGTAATACTTTCAATGTTTTAGGATAATCATCAGAAGAAATAAATATATAACAATTTAAAATATAATATATAAATAATTTTGTGTTTGTGTTTTTTTAGGTGATGGCCACTCCCACCCCCCCTGCCCCTACCCACCATCCTACTGTCATAGTCCCCGCCCCTACACACTTTGCCACGGCGACCGTCAGTCCAAACCCCAGCAGCAACATCATGTCCACATCACGGCAAAACCTTGACACTATTGTTCAGGTGAGGTCCGTTTGGATTGATTTATGCTTTAGTGCTTTAATAAAGGTGAAAGAATGTATCTTTATGGTAACACATTTAACAGTAATGAGGTGAGGGTCACATATCAAATGTACATGTGTGTGTGTGTGTGTGTGTGTGCGCGCATGTTTGTGGGTTTGCTGTAAGTGAGAACTTGTTTGACGCTTTCCTCTGTGTTGACCTCCAGGCCATCCAGCATATTGAGGGGACCCAGAGAGTGGGCGGAGTCGAGGAGGAGCAGCGGCGGGCAGTCATCGTCACCCCGCGCCGCGTCTCTATGGAAACCACGGGCTCGGACACGGCCTCTGACAGCGAGGGTGAAGGCAACTGCCCCATGACCTAATAGCTGTATGCGCCCTCACTACAGACACAGAATCAGTGAATGTATAACACTCACGGCAGCACTTCCATACAAACACACACACACACACGCACGTACAGACGACATGACATGCATACACTCTAACTCAGGTGGTGAACTAGATGTTTGGCTAAAGAACATTTGATTCTACCACTCAATATACATACATGCATATACACACACATATACATACACACACACACACACACAGTAAAAGCTACCCCCCCTCCTCCATGATTTGAATGATGTTTGATGCAGCTGGACTCTGTAAGAGATGTGTGGATGTCACCCCCTCCTCCCTTCTCCCCCGTTGTTTTTCTCTGTTTGTTTTCTTTCCTTTGATGGCATAATCTCTCATCTCAGTGGCGGAGTGGATTAGGGAGGAAGGGAGGGGGGCCGGAGGCCAGACTTAAGCGAGGTGACCAAAGACAAGCCATGTCCGCTCTTGGGGGGTGGGGGGCAGTGTACAACCAACACGAGACGTGTCCTCCGCCTAAGCCCCGGTCCACTTCCTGTCGCGTGTCCTAGTGCTATAGCTAGCGTGCTCTTTGGCTACCGTTTTTCTGTGTTGCTTTGTCTCCCCCAGTGTCTCTGCACTAAAGTACACACATGTGATCCTTCTCTTTTTAGTATGTATGCATGTGCATTGGTGCTTTGGTGAATTTTTTTATTTTATTATTTCTATTGTTTTATTTTCCCTTAAAAGAAGGGAGACGCAGATGAGGGTGTTTAGCTAAGCCTTCGCGGCTGTTTATCTATGCAGTCTACACCGCGTACTTAGACACTATTCAGATGCAATTACACTCAGAACGTTTAAACAAAAACACAGATCGCAAAAGCCTGTCTAACTGGGCTCGCCGTCAGCGTGCACTGTTTACCTTGTGGCCCACCTGGTGGGACGCACCAGCGCACCACCTAGCCAGTGGAATGTACCACCCTCTGGGCACCAGGACAACCCTTGCAGATGAGCTTTCCTCATCATGGCACCTTCCCTCAGTGGCCCCGAACCTGAAAGCACTAGATAAATAACAATAATAATAATAACGGTTATGGTGGAAACGGTAAATACAAACAGGAGGGGTGGTTACATGGAGAGGAACAAACAGTAATCATGTGGTCTGCACGAAAACTTTTACGTATTGAGCGACACAATCAGAACTGATGGGAAAACCACCCAGGTTGAGTGGTCCGTAGACCAGGAAGGTTAGATGTAGGTTACGTGTCTGTACACTTGAAGAAGAAATTCTGTTTGGCTGCACCGTGCAGGCCTGTGACTACAACACGGCCTGTTTTCAAGCTCTGCGAACAGCACTGAAGCTCATTCACACAGTTCACCGCCTCGAGCACCTTTTGACTGGAACCTCCGATCCCAGCCTCCTCGAAGGCCAGAGTTTGGGTCCCCAGACCACAAATAGGAAATGGCAGCTGTTTGGAAATTAGGAGCTGGGTCCCATCGGTGTGTGATCGGTGGGAAGGGGGGGGTCGGGGTCAAGATTGAGATTATCCTTATTCTTACATGTCTCCAGCGTGTAGTTGTTGGCACTTGGACAAAGTTCTCTCCCGCTTTCTTGGTCATAGCATGTGAATAGGTGACTGCTAACGATCCCCATAGTCTAGGTAACATTTGTCCTCCACACTGACTCCGCATCTTATTTAGTTCAGATAACAGGAGTTTCGGTCATGTAAAGCTCACACATTGTTAAGCTAGTGTTTCCTGTCTATTTCTTTTGGTTTCCTTTGCTTTCTTTTTTTTTTACTGTAGTCAGACTTTTAAAAGAAAGAAACTTGTCTTCTATGGTGTTGCTTCTGTATTTTTTTCTCTGTCACCATTGAACAACCTTTCATCTCTATATACACCTGTACAGACAAAATTAACTGTATGTTTTTAAAAAAAAAAAAAAGAAAGAAAGAAAACCAGAATTGTACAGACCTGAAGTATGGGAAAATGAAAAATAAGGGTACATGTTACAGGCTAACATGAAGCACTTAACTGTCCTGTCACATAGAAATACACACACATTTCGAACTCCAAAACAGCCATTCCATTACATGTGTCTGTGTCCCATATTCCTAACCATTATCTTATTTTTCTTTTTTTGTCTTTTTATTGAGTTCATGCGTCATCTCTCCTCGCATCTCCTTATTTGTCTGCGCATTATAGGCTGTGTTGTTGTTTTTGTTCGTTGTTTTTTGTTCCCTTTGCATTTGTTTGTAGAAGTGCTCTGTGTTTAAAAAAGCGGTTATATTTTTTTGCTCAGTAAGAGGGGTTATGAGAGGCCAGTGCCTTTTTTTTTTTCTTTTCCAAATGATGAAAGAAAAATAATAAATTTTGTACTTTTTTTACAACCTTTTTGTCTGGTGATCTTTTTTCTTGTCTCGATAAATGTAGTAATACAGTGTTGGTGGAGTTGTCACACAACAGACAGTGTGGTTTTAAGATTCACATTTATAACCATAAGCTGGTTGATTTTATAGATAGATAACAAAAAACTATTATCGACTAGAAAATTCCTTTTCTTGATCTTGAAAGACCTATTGCAACATAAAACACCCTGGAGGCATACTGCTGCGATTTCCTGTCTTTCTCACATTTGAAGGCTGTGGGTCAAGAGCCTTCTCCACTTTTATAAATTTCTACATTTTATCACGGGGCCATTTCTTTGGCAAAGTAGACCTCATATTTCAGATGTATGGGGTGCCATTACTGCCTGGCTGTATTTCAGCCCTGGCAGTCGGACTCCTGCCTCAAGATTTATATCCAGTCGACAGCTTCTCCTAACAACACGCTGCAGGGGAAAACGCTGGTCAGAGACATTCCTTTGCCTCTTCATTCAAATCACAATTACATTTACTGATGGTGATCCTTAGTCTTCTCCTAAGATAATGGGCAAAGTCCGTGTTAAACTTTAAGCCCATTTTGAGTCTCTTTGTCCACTTTGAACTCCTAAAGTTTGTACCTAATTGTTTGTCCAATGAGGCTCAACATAGAATGTTTGATTTACACGTCTTTAGATCAAAGTGTTCAGATCATTTGAATACATTTACATAGCTTCATAACTGGGTTTCCATACTGTTAAAAAAAGAGTCACTCTGTGTGTCTCTCTGCTGACCTCCTTCATCCACCTTCCACAGGAGCATGATTTTTTTATTATTACTTTATTTAAAATATAGTGCTTTCATTTACAATCCAATCATTAAGACAGGTCTTCTCCTACTGCACTACTATTTAACATTTTTACATTTTGCCCTTCAAAAATAGACAATCACCAACAGAAACAAAACACAAAGAACATTACAATGACAGACAATCATTGACAGACATTACATTGACAGGAGCATGATTGAGTTTTTCCAGCATAAAATGGCTGACGTGTGCACCATGGCCATGACGTGCAGTGCCACCTCTACTCTGTTTCTGCCTGCCAACCCCCCCCCCCCCCCCCAATATCCCCGCCCACCAAACCACCCTCTGCTCTAGCCCCTCCCACCCGGACTTGGTCTGCCCTATGACCTTCCAGAGGTATATATAGCCTTGGTGAGGGTGGCAGGGTCCCCGGCAGTCAAAATGAAGGCTCTGCTATCTGCCTGCTACGTGCTCTGTCTACTGGCGTGGGCCACTGCAGGTGAGTGCTGAGGACAGGGGCTGTACGAGCTCGCTCGCCCTGTAACGGTGATGAGGACAGGCCACAGGGGCCCGTGTGTCACCGTCCACAGTGAGACGGTTAGGGTCAGTGTGCAAAAAAGACACAGCGTTTGATGCTGGAGTGCAGGTCTGTTAGCAACTGTTGGGAAAATTCCTGC
Source organism: Alosa sapidissima (assembly GCF_018492685.1). Classification (NCBI taxonomy): domain Eukaryota; kingdom Metazoa; phylum Chordata; class Actinopteri; order Clupeiformes; family Clupeidae; genus Alosa; species Alosa sapidissima. The sequence goes on from NC_055965.1 coordinate 5,560,843, forward strand.
GATAATTATGGTTTGCTTGAGAAGGTTCATTTTGAGGAGTCGGCAACAATGTTGATGATGTGCATGTTGTTGTGTTGGAGGTAAGACTTTTGCTGGGTCATGATTTTGTTTGTCAGAATGTAGTCTCATCATCTCGGTGTGTAGTCCTTTGAGTGAAGTCATTCCATCACTTCATCTGAGAAATGACATTTCATTTGCCCACACACTCTATGGATCTGTACTTATAGCCCACAATAGCATCAGTGGAAACTTCCGCTTCATCAGCTGTCTTTCGGGAGAGGTTTTCTGGATGTGGATTTGGTATAGTAATGTATGTTTAGAAATGTG